>NC_080587.1:69054301-69355968 GCF_029962835.1 Magnolia sinica | reverse complement strand
CACCTTTTCATCGTCCACACGAATGCCTGTGAATGTTACAACAAATCTTAAAAACAACAGACTGTCAGTTAAAAAACTACACTTCTTCAAGTTGAGGTACAACTTGTTAATTTATAGGACCTGCAGCACCTTCCTGTGATGTTTCCTGTGCTCCGCCTCATCCTGGATATATATCAATATGTCATCAAAATATACTACCACAAATCAGCCAGTGAACGGTTTTAGAACTTGATTCATCAAACGCATAAAAGTACTTGGTGCGTTCGATAGGCCGAAGGGCATGACCAGCCACTCATACAACCCTTCCTTGGTCTTGAATGCCGTTTTCCACTTATCACCGGGTCGAATACAAATCTGATGGTACCCGCTCCTTAGATCTAGTTTAGAGAACACCTTAGCCATTTCTAACATATCGAGCATGTCGTCCAACCGTGGTATTGGGAACCGATATTTGATGGTAATTTTGTTGGTTGCCCGGCCGTCGACACACATGCACCAGCTTCCATCTTTTTTTGGCGTTAATAATGCTGGTACGGCACATGGGCTCATACTCTCTCTCAAGAGACTCTTACAGATCAATTCCTCCACTTGCCCATGAAATATCTCACACTCCTTCGGACTCATCCGATAATGAGGGCGGTTGGGCAGGCTAGCCCCAGGGACGAGGTCTATGTGATGTTGGATGTCCCTCATGGGGGGCAATCCATCAGGTAAATCCTCAGGCCAGACTTCTTTGAATTCGTTTAGCAACAGTCTTAAACTTGGAGGGATGTTTGAGGGTTCTTCTTCCTCGCCCTTCACCACTACAGCGTATACCTCGCCGGTTTCCTTGAATTCCTCCATAAAATTCTGAATAGTCAAGAGGGAACTCCCCTCCACTTTAGAGGCTTCAGGGTGGTTCTCTGGTGTCATAGGGGCAAGGATTATTTTTCGACTATCCTTGATGAATACGTAAAGATTATCTCGTCCCCGATGGGTCGCATCACGGTCCGACTGTCAGGGTCAACCGAGTAATATATGACAAACTTCCATATCGACCACGTTACAAAGTATTTGATCTTTATAATTTTTACCAATTGAAAACGAGATAGTGCATTGTTCAGTTACCTTGGTCTCATTCACCTTTTTTATCCAGCCAATTGAGTACAGGGAAGGATGTTTCATCGTTGGTAGCCCAACTTGTCCACCATCACTCTTGAGACGATGTTCTCGCTACTACCACTGTCTATGATCACATCACAGACCTTTCCATTGACGGTGCACCGAGTATGATATATATTGTGTCGTTGTGGATGTAATTCCTTTTGTGGGGCATACAGCAATCGCCTCACAACTAGAAATTCACCACGATCCTCGCCCGTCATTTCATCGCCACCTGCTAATTCTTTAGTGATTTGTTCATCAAAGCAATGGTCTTCTTCTGCGGCCTTATCTTCAGTGCCCCCTTCGTTTATAGTCAAGTGTGCTGTGGGACGTTGAGGACAAGTGTTTAATAAGTGGCCTGGTTGGCCACAGCGGTAACAATTGTTCGACCCTGGCCGAGCATAAGGATTTGGAATCCTACTCGGACTCTCTGTTGTGGGTGCTGCACGTTGAGGTCTGGATGAGCCGCTCCCCGTATTATGGTTTGCGGTTGTAGGAAGTTGAGGTACTGGGTCTTTTCCTCGTGGCAGCACTGGATCCTGCGTGGGACCCGTCATGGGGGGTCGAGTTGAATGATATGGATGAGCAGGAACTCTGCAAGTTGTGTTTCTGCCCTACCCGTCAATTGAACTGCTTCATCCACAGTCCTGACTGGGTACATCTGAACTCGGTCCTGAATTGTCGATCGCAACCCACCTATAAATCGTGCCACCTTCTGACTCAGATTCTGACAGATCGTTTCGTGTAGCCGGCCGTTGAAATTCTTCAGTGTAATCTGTAACTGTCGATTTTTTTGTCTGTAATTTTGATATTGCTGGAATAATATCTGCTCATAATCACAGGGGAGAAATCGAGATCGAATAAGACGTCTCATCCGTGGCCATGATGAGATGGGCGCCTTGTTCTGGCGGGCTCGTGAGAGTTGTAATTGTTCCCACCATGCAGAAGTACCAGATTTTAATTTAAACGCTATCAATTTTACCCTTTTATGATCTGGCACGTCCATGTAATCAAAATATCTCTCTACTTCGGCTAGCCAATCGAGAAAATCTTCTATACGTAATAAACCGTTAAAACTAGGAAGTTCAACCTTACCTCGATAGTCTCTTTCAGCACGATCTAGATGATCACCTCCATGGATTGGTCGTCTTGCAAAACCCTCATTAAGATCCTCGTTGCTAGAACTTGAATCATCTGGTGTAGCCCTACGGTTTGCCACTGGTAGTGCTCTACGAAAATCGGAGTTGCGTCGTACAACAACCATGGGTGGTAGAGCCACCATGGGTGGGGGAGCAACCAAAGGTGGTGGAGCACCGCCTAGGGCTCGGGACAAGAGTAGCGCATCCGCAAGACGGTCGAGAATTGCCTGCAACCCTTGCATGGTCAACTGACTCTCCCGGTGGAAAGCTTCCATTCTTTCCGAAAGATAACGAATCCCTGGATCACCGTCCACAGGATTTTGATTCATACCTTCATTGTTTACCATCCGCCCGAGAGGAATCCTCACTTTGATAGCAATTGACGCAGGGATGAACGTGATGAGGATAACTACTCCGAATCCACAGAGCTTCTCTGGACTCCTCACAGAGACTTCTCGAATCCATGAGGAAAGAAAGCAGAAAAATAGAAATAAATTCTAAGAAATTCGAAATTGATTAATTCATCAATAAAAATGAGTTCACACACTTTAAATAGGGGTACCAAGTAATGGGAAAGAAATTAGAATCAAACTACAACTCAAACTCTTAAAATCCGCGACTTACTATAAATAGTAAACTTACTATTTATAGACGGTCGTGATGTCTACTAGTGCGCAAGGTTTTTGGCCAAAAATAGTAAGTGTCCTATTTGGCTTCACCAAACCGTTCTCCTAATTATTCTAAGCTCTTTTCACGTTGGGCGCAACTCCTAAAGCCCGACGGATGAAGAGTTATAATCAAACTAAAACTTACTATTTATAGTAAAAACGAAATTAAAACAGGGAAACGACCATCGATCCAGGGGTTTTTCACAATTCTAGGTTGTGCAACCTGGCGTAGCGGGGTTGGTTGGCTTCAGTAGCTCCTTCTACCCCAAAATCATATATTTTACGTCAGATAACTCATTCTGGATTGCAAGATACGCCCGATTTAAGGTTCGATGGTCTGGATCACTTCTGTCGTCAACCGGGCCTTTTCTGATCCATCTTGGTCATATAACTGTCCGCGACCCGCTCTACATCAAGAACTCGTTGCCGCCAAAATATAACAAAAACAAGTATTGTACGTTCCATCGGTCCAAGGGGCATGCAATGGACCATTGTTTTACATTAAAACATGCGGTCTAAAATTTGATCGAACAAAGAAAAATTTTGGCCAAGGTTGTTAACAACACACTTCAGAATCCATTGTCACAATATCAAGTGAGCCCCAACACATTGGGCGTCCCTACCATCAATCATGTTCGAAAAAGGCCTCATCTCCATCTAACCCAGTTCATCCATGTCAATGGCTCATGTCCGGAGTTCACACTGCTCATCTTGCAGGGGGCACCATCCTACTAAGTTCCCCCTCCAATCTTGGTCCTTCAAGGAGAGGCTCCAAAACCACCATATTTTTCATCTTCCGATATCATCCAGATAAGGGTCGATTAGCCATTGGTCCTCTAGGAAAAGATCCATTATCCAGCATCCACGCCCACTCCCTGTTATAGTCCAATGTGGTCCAGTCAACCACTCATCCTTCAATAAATGACATCTGAGCCAAATTGCCCATCACATATCTAGGTCGAGTCATAACACCATACTGACCAGCTAGCTTTCTTCCAAGCTCAGAGTTTAGCTCCCTTCTCGGATCCCTCAATATGCAGCGAGCCCGTGATCCTTCAAGGAAAGAGCCTGGTAAGTCACTCCGAACCATTGGCCTCTATCTCTCATGGACCTTAGCCCCTAAACTTCCAATTCTCAGTCATAAACAAATAACAATATGAAAATGACACACCAAACAATGGTTTTGAACCAGAAACTATAAATTGATTTCCATTTGTGTCTTATTGGATCAAACTATCTTTTCTCCTGCCAAACACCAAATTTCCTATTATCAACTCGAATATAAAGGTTCGATCAGAGTCGTGAATGTTCGAGAAAATTCAGGATGGACCGAATCAGAATATTAGCCTACTTTAAATTCAAGGTTATGGCAACAAGGTCTAACAAAAGTACGAGGCCACAAAAAGGAAGACGATCCCTTTCACCTGCCCACCAATCAAACACACTAGGGCAAGGATTTTTTATCCTAAAAATGGACTAGATTTTCCCTTAAAGGACCAATTGAACAAGTCAACCTTGATAGAGCTGACCGGTGAGGGCCTGGACAAGGGGCAGAAATTGCCTTTCATTGGTTAGACCACTATCCACATCCCATATAAGCTGCATATATGCAAGGATCTTCAATTTCTTGGGGAGTACCCAAACGCCACCACATTTGCCATCGAATCAAAACCCAATATCAGATCCATCATAACGGTTGGGCATAATGGTGAAAGTCTGCCTACTGCAATCTTTGGTCCTGCCTCCTAAATGGAAGGAGCGTAGGGCATCCATCAAATTATTATCCCCATGATGGCCGAATAAGTCGACCGATCCTCTCAAGATGCCAGGCACAATAAAGGTAGCCCTTGAATCACAATGTCGTCTGCTCAGGGTTTTGCAAAAAAATAAAAATAAAAAATAAATCCCACAAAACATCCAAAATTTTCAAAATCTAAAACATATATATATATATATCAAAAATCCAACAATAAAATGCTAAGCTAGTTCGACGATTCACGTGAATTCAAAGTCAACTTTTGCAATTTCAATCCAAAATTTGACTTCAAACTTATGGGATTGGAAGAAGTCATGGACAGATGAAATGATGATCTGACTCTTGAACTAGAGAACCTTCTCGAAAAGTTTGATTCAAAGGCCTATGCCATACATGACGATTTCAAAATCATGAACCTGGGGGCATTCGAAATCCCTAGATAAGTGCGTAGTGGAAAATTTCTACCCCTAGGAAAAAGCAAATGAAGAATGAATTATCGGAACCGCGATTGTCAAATTTTACCTTTTCTCGCACCTGAACTCGACCAGCACCTAGCTTTCTACCTGTAAGTCAAATTGACACATGATAGCCACCCTTAGTACGCCAACATCAAGTCATATCTAGAAGCCCAACCACACCCTGAAGATAATACACACAGATTATCGCCTACCAGACCAACTTATGTTTCGCGGTGACATTCTATACAGGTAAATCTTTCAACTAGGTCTTGTTACTATAGGTGGACAAAATGGAGGCAATGAAAATCATCTCCGTAGTCCACAAAGAAGTTTAGGATCTACGCAAGAATGAGCACATGATGACTAAAGAAGATTTTACGACAAGGATATCAGCACATGTTGATGGAGTTAGATTGTTGTCAACACGTCAAAAATGCTTCAAATGTCAGGAGCACACAAATCACATCCATGCGCTCACTTCTGAGCTTTACAACCTGTCAACATCATGGCCATTCTCAAAGTAAAGTACCGACATCATTGGTTAAAGCGAGCCTAAAAGCATTCAACGATCACGAGTACGCCCCAAGGTAATCGGTTACTTCACTAAATGGGTAGGAGTAGCATCTCACGCTGTCATAGCAACATCTCAGAAAAGCAATGTCACCAACTGTCACGGAATCCTACAAGTCATCACCACGAAAAACTGTTATGGACAGATGTCTTAAATCTATCTGTTGGTCTGTTGATGACATCGACCAGGTTTTGATGACATCGAAGCCAGTCGTCGATGACATCGAAGGTTGCTCAATGCCATCGATAATTTGCAGAATTTTTCACCCCTGGTCGCTGGACAGTTTTGGTCCGTTTTCAATGGCATTGATGGACCTTCGATGACATCGAAGATTTTACGCAGATTTTACGATTTTTGTTTCCTATTCCGATTCTACTTCTTTCTAAACTTATATAAAGGGGTGTATACAGGATTTAGAGATATTCAAGGGTATTCTAAAGCTTTCTAAAGGGGTTCTAGGGTTATTAAAGGGTGTAGCAAGGGTGAGATTTGAGACTGTTCGAATCAGGTAAGTCCTCTCTCTTGTAATTTCTATTTCATAGTGGATTTCTGTTGCTTTCTGCCGTGGTTTTTTTCCCGAAAGGGTTTTTCCACGTTAAATCTTTGTATTCTTCTGTGATTGCTTATTACTATTGAATTGCTATCCTAGATCTAGATCTGTGTGATTCCGCAATCCATATCCCCAATAAGTGGTATCAAAGCAATCGTTGGGGTACAAATGTGAATTTGCAGGATTAGTAATAATGCGAAACGGCAAGTTTGATATTGAGAAGTACTCAGGCAAAAATAATTTTGAGTTATGGAAGGTTAAGATGATTAGTCTGTTAACCAAGCAAGGCAAGATTAAGGCTCTTAAGGAGCGAAAATCTACCATGAAAGATGATGAATGGAAAAACCTTGATAGTAATGCTTTAGCCTCTATCCGTTTATGTCTCACAGATGAGGTTCTCTATAATGTTTTGAGGGAGAAAACTGTGGCTAGTTTGTGGGCAAAGTTAGAGAACATCTATGCAAAGAAGTCCTCTAAAAATCACCTACACTTGAAGCTACAGTGTTATACCTTCAAGATGGCAGAGGGTGGAGATTTAGAAGCCCATATCAGCAGTTTTAATAAATTAATGTACAAATTGTTGGATATGGAGGAAGTGGTCAAAGATGAGGAACAAGCTGTATATTGTTGAATTCTCTTCCTGCATCATATGAGTCTTTCAGGGACACGATGTGCACCGCAAATAAAATCCTAAGTGTTGACACCGTTATCTCAGCCCTTCAAGGGAATGCTATGAGAAAGCTAAAGGTGACATGGGGGCATCTTCCGTTGCACTGATTACGAGGGGCAGAGATTCTGAGTGAGGTACAGGGTCCTCAAGACCTATATCCAAATCCAAGGGCAAGGGCAAAGGAAAATTAAAGTGTTGAAATTGTGGGTTGTCTGGACACATGAAGAAAGATTGTAGAAATCCTAAAACAAAGAAAGAAAATTCAACGCTTCTTTCAAGGAGGCCAATGTGGTCACATCTGATGAAGAATCAAGTGGTGGTGATGTTTTGTCTGTTTTCATGATTGGTCACTTATACGACAATCATAAAAATGAGTGGATACTTGACACAGGAACATCTTATCGCATGACTCCTCATCGGAGTTGGTCTACCAGTTACAAGGAATGCGATGGTGGACAGGTTTTTATGGGCAATGACAATGCCTGTAATGTTGTGGCTATTGACACGGTGAGCATCAGGATGTTTGATGAGATGGAGCGTACCTTGACTGACGTCAGGCACATTCCTGATATGAAGAAAAGTTTGATTTCTCTCGATGCACTCGAGGCTATAGGGTGTAAGTTCACCGGTATTGATGGTCTCCTTAAAGTTTCAAAAGGGGCACTCATGGTTATGAGAGCGCAGAGGCACGGAACCCTTTACAGGTTGATTGGGAGCACTTTAGCAGGTGGAGCGGTAGCAACTATTACAGACTTCACGTCTCTACGTATGTGGCATGCTCGTCTGGGCCACATGAGCGAGCGAGGCATGAAGATACTTTCTGATCGATGTTTGGTTTCAGCTTTTAAAAATTTCGAGTTAGATATATGCAAGCATTGTATATATGGTAAACAATCTAGATTGTCTTTTAAATCTGGAAAACATATTTATAAGGGAGTGCTTGATTATGTGCACTCTGACGTATGGGGGCCATCACTAGAAGTTTTCATTGGGGGGTCGTCGTGATTTGTTTCATTCATTGACGACTACTTCAGGAAAGTTTGAGTTTACTTCATGAAACGTAAATATGAAGTTTTCATCATATTCAAACAATGGAAGGCAATGGTGGAAAAATAGTCACAATGAAAAATAAAGGTTTTAAGGACCAACAATGGCGGAGAATTTATTTCCACTGATTTTAATGAGTATTGCAAGGATGAAGGGATCATCAGGCACAACACTGCGCCACATGCCTGAGCAAAATGGTGTGGCTGAGCAAATGAATCGGACTCTCCGGGAGAGGGCCAAATGCATGTTAAGTAATGCTCTGTTGGCAAGGACCTATGGATAGAGGCCGTTAACACGGATTGTTATTTGGTGAACCGATCTCCTTCAATGACAATTGAATGTAAAATTCTAGAGGAAGTATGGAGTGGTCAGAAAATCGACTACTCAAATCTACACATATTTGGTTATGGCGTTTACTCTCATATACCATCAGTTGAGAGAGATAAACTAGACCATAGAGCGAAAAGGTACATCTTTGTTAGATATGGCATTGGTGTGAAAGGTTATAGGTTATTGGACAAGATCACAAGCAAGGTTATAACTAGTCGTGACGTCAGATTCGATGAAAGCTCCCTATTTCGCAAGAATGATCAAGAGGAGCAAGAGGAATTAGAAAGGTTGATCGTAGATGTCCAGATTGACTCAGATGATACTCAGCCAGAGACAGACACGTAGACGGAGGTACAGGATCAGGTAGAGCAGCCACCTATGAGAAGGAACCCACCATGTGATCGCAAGTTACCGGCAAGATACAAGGATGACTCTAATATCGCATATGCCCTCATTACAGATGAGGGGGACCCGTCTACTATTCAGGAGGCTCTTGATATGAGCCTGATGCAGAAAAGTGAAAGGCAGCTATAGATGATGAAATAGACTCGTTGCACAAAAATCACACATGGGACTTGGTGAAACTTCTAGTGGACCGAAAAGCAATCGGATGCAAGTGGTTATTCAAAAGAAAACAGGATAGATACAAAGCAAGATTGGTAGCGAAGGGTTATGCTTAGAGAGAAAGAATTGACTTCATAGAGATATTCACGCCAGTGGTTAAGCAGGTGTCTATTAGATTCGTGTCAGCATTGGTTGCCCAATACGATCTCGAGCTGGAACAGATGGATGTTAAGACTACATTCCTACATGGGGAATTGGAAGAGCAGATCTACATGAAGCAACTAACGGGCTACGAAGTTAAAGGGGCAGAGAAAAAGTTTTAGAGGTTAATGAGGTCGTTGTATGACCTGAAACAGTCGTCTAGGCAGTGGTATAAAAATTTTGATTCTTTCATGGTGAGTTAGAAATTTACTCGGAGTGAATACGATCACTGTGTCTATTACAAGACACTGAGTGATGGAAAATTCATCATCATAGTACTGTATGTTGATGATATGTTGATCACCTGTCATGATATGTCTGAAATCAACGTACTGAAGACTCGGTTATCAGGGACATTCGAGATGAAAGATCTAGGGGCTACAAAGAGAGTTCTCGACATAAATATTCATAGAAACAGGAAGAAGAGCAGGCTTTGGTTATCATAGGCAGAATACCTTAAAAAGGTGTTGATCAAGTATGGGATGGACGGAGCAAAGCCGGTGAGCGTTCCCCATGCGGCTCACTTTAAGCTTTCCTCAGAATAATGTCTTAAATCAAATGAGGAAAAGCAGGTTATGTCTCATGTGCCTTATTCGAATATGGTTGGCAGTTTAATATATGTCATGGTCTGTATAAGACTAGATATTTCACAGAAAGTCGGTGTTGTGAGCAGATACATGTCAAACCCCGGCAAGCAACATTGGGAAGCGGTGAAATGGCTACTTCGATACATTCGAGGTACGAAAGACTACGTCTTAACTTTTGAGAAAACAGGGACAAAGTTGGTAGGGTATGTAGATTCCAACTACACAGGCAGTATAGATTTCAGGAAGTCTACTGGATACTCGTTTGTACTATCAGGTGGAGCAATCAGTTGGATGTCGAAGCTTCAGTCTGTGGTGGCTCTTTCCATGACCGAAGCAGAATATATGGCAGTGACGGAAGCGTTTAAAGAAGTTGTTTGACTCAAGGGCATGATAAATCAGTTGGGACTTCAGAAGGAGGCCGTGCCAGTTAACTGTGATAGCGAGAGCACTATCAATTTGGCTAAAAATTCTGTTTATCACTCCCGTACTAAACACATTGATGTTCGTCACCACTTTATCCAACAGGTGCTTGAGTAAGGAGGCGTAACACTGGAGAAGATTCACACCAGCATGAATCCAGCAGACATGTTCACCAAGGTTGTTCCTACAGAGAAGTTCATGTTCTATGCAACTTCTCTGTGCTTGGCGATGGCGTAAAAGAAGGACAGGGTGTGCATGAGAAGCGTTGATGAAGCTATGATGAGATGTAGACACAAGAGAAGGGGACAAGAAGTTACACGGATGAAGATTGAAGACATGGTGGAGATTGTTATGGACAAATATCTTAAATCTGTCTGTTGGTCTGTCGATGTCATCGACCAAGTTTCGATGACATCGAAGCTAGTCGTCGATGACATCGAAGGTTGCTCGATGCCATCGATAATTTTTAGAATTTTTCAACCCTGGTCGCTAGACAATTTTGGTCCGTTTTTAATGACATCGATAGACCTTCGATGACATCGAAGATTTTACACAGATTTTTTACGGAAACGTAGATTTTACAATTTTTTTTTCCTATTCCAATTCTACTTCTTTCTAAACTTATATAAAGGAGTGTATGCGGGATTTGGAGGTATTCAAGGGTATTTTAAAGCTTTCTAAAGGGGTTCTAGGGTTATCAAAGGGTGTAGCAAGGGTGAGATTCGAGATTGTTCGAATCGGTTAAGTCCTCTCTCTTGTAATTTCTATTTCATAGTGGATTTCTATTGCTTTATGTCGTTGCTTTTTTCCCAAAAGGGTTTTTCCATGTTAAATCTGTGTGTTCTCCTGTGTTGCTTGTTACTATTGAATTGTTATCCTAGATCTAGATCTGTGTAATTCCGCAGTCCATATCCCTAACAAAAACAAGATACCTTTCATATAATAAATGTAAAAGGAAAACGGCTACGATCTTACTACAATCAACTACATCAAGCAAACGAAAGTACATACATGTGTCACGTCACTTCCTGAGCCACCAAAGAAGAATCGCGAGAGCTCCCAACAACCAAGTTTGAACCAAAAGCTTCAAAATAGTGAGGCACGATATAAAAAAGAGTCTTGCCTCCTTGCTTTTTCAATCTCAAGGGCAAATTCAAACACATTTTAGGTAGCGTGCAAATTTTCAAGAGGCGCTTCCTGCCTTACCAACTCAAAGGGAAAAACCTTTCCTGAGCCAGACAACACGAATTACATCAAAGTCTATCACGAATGGTGGATAGGATCACGAAAGCAACCTGAGGTTGGTGACCAGAATGAGAAATTTCATACTTCCCCCAAAAATATCCTATAGGGTACAAAAAACAAAAAATAAAATTATATGTAGCCTAATTTCTGGAGAATAATAAGGGCATGAAGTAAAAAGAAGAAAAAAATGATAAAGTTGGCTCCTGGGGACAAAACCCTCCATCCCTACCACAAAGTTTCTCAGACCAGTTTAAAACATTGTGCTTTGTTATTCAAAACCTCCCACTCCCTGGAAAGATACAATTCGATCGACAATGAAGGAAATTCCACCATCGATCGCAGTGCTCAAAAAGAAGAAGAAAAAAAAAGTGTGTCCAAAGAAATATAGGTAAGGTGAAAACCGGAAAAGGCGCCTCGAGTAAAAACAGTGGACACACAATGGACCTAGTGAAAACCCAAAAGAGTGCCAGGGGATATAAGGCACAACTGTCAAAGGGCAGGCGAGATCAAATACTCAGGACATGGTGAAAACTCGAAAGGATGTTGGGGGTAAAAATAACAGGCAAATTAGATGTGGTAAAAACCCAAAATGGCACTGCAGGTAAAAATAATTAGAAAATTTTTTAAAAATTTTTAAAATGGAGAAAGAACAATCTCAAATCCATGCAGACACAGTTCGAGAAAGGCAGATACAACAGTCACGGTGTTCTAAGATCCTTCAACCATGCTCAGACTTAGGGCAGAGTTTCCTCAAAATACTTTCTAAAGATATCACAACTCCCCAGGAATCAACTAAAAAAATCGTCAAGTAATGCATGGCCGAGTCAACATACCTGATCCCTACAAACCAGAGCACTAAAATCAAAATCCCGAATAGTACAAACAATCTAACACAAGAGCTTGTTCATTTCATTTCTTCTATTGATTTTTTTTTTAAAAAAAAAGTGAAATGGGTGCACATACATGTATATAATTAAACACCCAACTAAAAAATCCCTCTTTGTAGGTTACATTACTCAAGCCAGGTATGCTTCTCTGAAATGATCAATCAATAGTAACCTCAGCTCGCTGCCCAGGTAAGCATTTATCCATTTCCATTCGCATGCATACAATAAAACACAATATTTGATCTTGACCATCAAATGCTTTGATCAAGGCATTTGGACTTCGAATGATGAATTATATCTGCATATCGATCACTCATGCATGCATTTCATTTCATCAGGATCCCTGATCTTGATCGTCCCGCATCCATTTGGAGCCCTTCGAACATTAGATGACGGATCGGGTCCTTTCCATCCCATACATGCATTACATTTCATTGAGATCCCTACTCTTAATCATCCCGCATCCATTTGGAACCCTTCAGATGTTAGATGACGGATCAGGTCCCTTCCATCCTATACATGCGTTACATTTCATCGGGATGCATGATCTTAATCTTCCTGCATCCATTTGGAGCCCTTCGGATGCCGAATGACGGATCAGGACCATCCCACTTCATTTGTGCATGCATTGCATTTCATTACATATTTTTTTATCTTGAGTGTCAAATGCTCTGATCAAGGCATTTTGACATTGTACGATGGATTAGATTTGCATATCAATCACACATTATGCATTCACACACATCATGCATTGCATTTCATGCATTTTTTCATTCCCAAATGGATCATTGATCTTGAGCATCCCTCATCCACTTGGAGCCCTTTGGACATCGAATGATGGATCAGATCCATTCTATACATTTTTATTTTATTTTCTCAGTAGATATCTGATCTTGACCATCCCTCATGCACTTGGAGCTCTTTAGACGTCAGATGACGGATCAGATCCATTTCATCATACCACGCATTTGCATCCATCTCATTTCCATGCACCATTCAATAAGAGAACCTAATTCCGACTGTCCGAATTTCTAAAAAGACCTTTTGGACATTAGGTAAGAAATCAAGTTTGTTCCATTTTATCCCACATCATCTGATTTTGATCGTCCAAAGCTTTAATTGAGGCCATTAGACGTTGTATGATAGATCAGATCCGCATCATCCACATCGATCAAACCCTAATTCAAATTGTTTAATTTTTCCAAGAAGACCTTTTGGACACCATGTGGCAAATCAAACCCGTTTCATTGCATACGCATCTCCAATCCTAGCCTTCTAAAGCTCTGATCGAGGCACTTAGAAGTTGTATGACAAATCAGATTGATGCATATCAATCACCTTGAATCTTGACCGCCCAAAGTTCCCATCAGAACCTATTAGACGTCGTATGATGGATCAAATCTATCCCAAGCCATACCACATTCTGTACATGCAACACCTATGCAAACACCAGAAGGTAGGTATGTCTATAAACACAAAATTAAAATAAAAAAATAAAATAAATTATCAATCACGTTCGACATCTTATACATTGATCAGTTTTCCATACTCCTTAGTGGATGCCAATGCAACAATAAATTTGATTTTGGTTTAATCCTAAGTAGATTACACCCAAAGATAAAAAAAAGCAAACATAGGATGATCGGTCTAAACTCACAGTACCAGTCCGATCATTTTAGAAAAATGATAGATTCAAATTACTTTATTTTGATACCTGGATTAGAGTGATCATGCTTTACATACCACGAAGACAAAATCCAGAACTCGAATGGCTAAAAGCATAATCCAGACAACTCTAGTCCAGGACATCTGCAAAACTATTGCATTGTAATGTGGAAGATCCGTAAAGCCACAAAATGTGCAAGCAGCTGCCAATTACAAACAATATGCTTGTAAGCGATCCTAGGGGATTGTGCAACATATAAAAAATTACCCTTCTAGATCCAACGTGTGTTATCCTCATAAGGCCGCAGGTTCCCAAGGGCTCTAACCACTCAAACATCCAACGCAATAAATTTCTTCGATGCATACACAAATCAACGATATGAAAGGGTTATAATCAAATATTGCAATGTTTTCCCCACCCTTGTGAATTGTCTAAGTTAAGCTTCTCGATCATGACACTAGCGAGGAGAGGAACCAATTGCCTATTCATCTACTCCAGTTGGGGTGTCCACTTGCTTTAGCATTCGATTGTATTACAACATATGCCAAAGAGGGGCATCTTTAAACACCCCATAATAAAAACATGACCACTTGGCTTTGTAACTTGGGTGGGGCCTTATTTTGAACGGCTAAAATCACTAAAGAAACGCAACCAATGGTTTAGATTGAGCCAGAGTGATCCCAGCACCGTGATGAGTGTTGGCTTTGCCGAGCGTTGGCTTGTTGCCCAACGATGGCGCCACCACCATCTTTGTGCGAAAAATTAGATTTTAGCTTCTTTTTTTTTCTTTTTTTTTTTCGCGGGTTCTGGTCCTCTAACCGCTTGCTAGCACATGGCTTGGCTCACACGAGCCTCACACATGCCCTCACCCATGCCATCATCCACGCCAGCATCCATGCCATGACCCATGTTGTCATCCCTGCCATTATCCATGTTACCATCCATGCAATGATCCGCACCATCAACCATCCTTATCCATGACACATGGGATAGCATGGTTCACACGAACCTAACTATGCATCCAAGCCTGAGGCTCATGAGGTCCAAACCTACCCTCCCAACTCATATAAAAGGCATTCTCACCTTCAGAAAACAAAGAGAGAGAGAGAGAGAGAGAGAGAGAGAGAGAGAGAGAGAGCCAGGCAAAGGGAAAGAGCCAGTTAAAGGGAAAGAGCCAGAGAGAGAACCAATGAAGGGAGAGCCAAGGGGAAAGCGCCAGGTGTTTGTTAGAGAGCCACCCAGAGAGAGAAAGCCAGAGAGAGAGAGAGCTAGTGACGAAGACAAAGACAAAGACTCTGAGTTTCTATTCTCTCGTCTCTTCTAATCCTTTAATCTTCTTCTATTATATTTCAACTCCAAAACCAAGGCCATATTTTCGGTCTATCATTTTCCAGTATGTACATTCCAACCTCCTTTGAATACCCAAGGTAGTAGGCTCTAGTCTAACACCACGTAAAGTATGCTATACATTTGCCTCTCCTGAGAATCTTCTGTATCAAAAAATGTAACTTAAATGAGCAACTAAAAACTCTATGTTCTTTTTCTTTTCCATACTTTTTTCAGAAAATTTATTTTCTACCATTTTCATTTTATTTTCAATTTATCTTTTATAATTTAAACATCTAAATCTTAGTATTTTACTGGAAGTTACTTGAATCCCATTTGAAAGTATACAGCCTAGCAAAGTAGAGACTATATTTGACACGGGCGATAAAAGAGTGCTTAACCTCCTCATTTTCCGTAACCGAGACCCTTACCCAGAATCCATGGCGCATGACTATCCAAGAGTCACTCGAATCGGAAATTCATCAGTTTTTTCGATCTCTAGGCGATTCCACGTATTCTAGCCAACCGTGGATTATTGGGTCTTCATTTTGGCTATTAGCAACTCTGATCAATACATGTACATAAGTAGGTTGCATGAGATATTATGAATGGTAGAAGTATAATTACTAGCTTCTCTTCTAAACCCGTCTGCAAGGTACAAGTATGGAGGTCTTATCTATGGGTTTTGACCGGATCTGGATAGACTTCGGATTTGGGCCTTCATACATTATTACTCGTATCAACCAAGCATCTAAAATCATTAACCTTCTCTTCTCAAAAATTATTGTATTACTAAGAAACTTGAGGGTTGTGATTACCGTTGAAAAAAAAAAAAAAGTCCTTAGCTCATAGTAAAAAGATCTCATTCAAAAATACTAATCATTCTCATTTAAATTTCTTAATTGCTGCACATTGGTGGTTGAACAATTAGGTCAATTTTCATAGGTATAATTCTACAACTGATTTGGTGCCTAGGATTGCAAGCGTTTAGTCAAATTCAAATTGAATACAACTCCGGCATGTTTGACTCTATCCTCATTGCGTATGTTTGACCAAATGCGAGCCATTATTAACATGTGTGGTTTTATATTTGATTGATCTACAACAACCACATAAATTTTTAGTAAAAATTATTAACTATTCATCTCGAGTAGAGTCCACTAAGGACCATCAAAGTCTTCGAGTTGAGTAGAGTCAAGTGAAGACCATCAAAGTCTTCGGGTCAACCCGAGTCGAGTTTTTAAGTTATGGATGTCAAATGATCCAAGCCATTCATCCAGTGGATTGTCCCTAGCTCGAAGTATCTGCTATTAGAGGTGTGCATTTATGACTCGATCCGTTGGATCCGACCCGATCCGGCCCGTTCCGAACAGAACCGACGGCCAAGATCTGGCCTGATCGGGTTGTGACTTCCAGATCTGATTTTTTCCGAATCAGGTCCGAAGAGACCTCTGTTCGGACCAACCCAACCCGGATACTCGAACCGAAGGGACCCGAACCGCACCGAACAGACCTGGACCGATAGGCGGGCGGATAGTATAAAATTTATTTTTTATTTTTTACCCTAACTTTCCTACAAAGGGATGGACCTTGTGGATAAAATACATAAATTGGATAAAATATGTTGATCAGGACCCAGATGAAGTGAAAAAATAAATATTAGCTTGATCGAAAACTTTTTAGGCCTACAAAACGTTTTTGATGGTCAAAATTCATTCAACATTGTTTTCTATAATGTGGTCCACTTGAGATTTCAATATACCTCATTTTTTTCTAATGACTTAAAAATATCTATAAAAATAGATGGAGGGTATGGATGAAACACATACATCATGGTGGGGCCCACAGAGCACCGACGTCCGGTGGCAAGGGGAGTAGCCAGTCCGTCTCCAGTACAACTATACTGGCCTGACGTCTGGCCTCCTCGAGCGTCGGGCGCTCCTTGAGCTCCGAGTTGTACGAACAGTTCAAAGGAGATCAAAGATATGATGTATTTATTAGATCTACGCCGTTCATATATTTTTAGAGATCATTATAGAGCATCATGCAAAAAATGAATAATATCCAAAGATCATTTGGACCACACCACAAATAGCAGCATAGAATGATTTTCACTGTTAAACCATTCGTGTGGTCCACATGATAGTTAGATCTGTGTTATTTTTCGTCTCAAGCCTTAAGATAAGGTCACCAAATGGATGGACGATTTGGATATAACACATATCCCATGATCACACCCCTAGAACTTGCTAACGTCAAAACAAGAGTCCTGCGTGAAAACTGAAAAGATGGCACTGCACTTTCGTGCAATGCACGTCAACAATATAACACCTCCAGTGTAATTACATATATGTTCTTTCAGATACATGTGAGGCCCACCTTGATGTATATTTTTTATCTAAGCCGTTCATCAATTTTGACATATCATTTTAGACGTTGAGCACAAAAGTGTGGTATATTAAAGGCTGAAGTAGACCACACCACATGAAATAGTTGGATTAAATTCCAACGATCCGAATCTTACCCAACCTGATCCGACTAGGGCAGGGTGACCAAGTTGGACTTGGTTCGGGTCAGGTTAGCCACGTATCGGATCTGTCCGAGTCAGGCGACCCGGACTCGGTCTCGGGTCAAATCGAGTTCAGATTAAGCTACTGTGTTTTCGAATCTGTTTGAATTATGCCCGATCCGGTCCGACCCAGACCGATACCCAGCTCTATCTGCTATCATAAGGCACCCCGATTGCCTAGTGACCCACAAAGTTGGGCAGAATACGACCCGATCCAGTGGATCGGACCCGATCTAAACTGAACCAAAGGCCTGGATCGGTGCGGATCGAGTAGGACCACTCAGATCCGATTGTACATCGGATCGATTTCAGATCGTGGTCAATCCAAACCGATCTGATACGAAATCCGAACGAACCCTAACCCCTCTTTCTCTACCCGAAGGAGGCGCCACACCCACCCATGTCTCCTCCTTTCTCTCCCTCTTTATCTCCCGATTTCCCTCCTCTCCATCCTTCTCTCCTCCTTTCTCTCGTTCTTTCTGTCCTTCTTTCTCTCCCGGTTTCCCACATCTCCTTCTTTCTCTCCTCCTTTCTCTCCCTCTATCTCCCTAGACTCAACTCGATCCGACTCGATTCAGTTTCCCAGACCGAGTTGGACTCAATTCGGATCAGGCCAACAAGGATTCAGATCGGATCGAGTCAGCCCTACTGGACTCGGTCCCGGATCGGATAGAGTTTAGGTCAAGTTCTTGAAAAATCGGTCGAGTCGAGTTGGACCCAATCCGGTCCAACTCGATGCCCACCTCTAGTGACCCAACTATGTGGGGCCTATCATGATGTATGTGTTTTATCCACTCCCTCCATCCATTTTGCCAGCTCATTTTCGGTCATAAGCCCAAAAAAGAGGCACATCAAAAGCTCAAGTGGACCACACCACAGCAAACAGTGGGGATAATGAGGCCCATTGTTAATACCATCCTAAGCCCACCATGATGTTTATTTGTAATCCAACCAGTTCATAACGTCAGGCAGACCTGGATGAAAGGAAAACACAAATATTCTGTGACCCCATAAGATGTTTTCAACAGTAGGCGTTCAATCCCCTCTGTTTCTGTGGCGTGGTCCACTTCATCTTTGGATCTGCCTCACTTTTTGGGCTCATGCCCTAAAATGAGCTGGCAAAACGTACACATACATACATCACGGTGGGTCCCACAGAGTCAGGTCACCGGGCCGGATAACCAGGCAATCCACGTGCAAGTATGAGTTATTTGATGACTGATCACCTAGTCTGCCGTGCGCTAGGCTTCGGAATTTTTGTATTCAAGTTTTGCCCTTGAGAGAAACATCATATATTATCAAGGCAAAATGCTTGTAAAAGAAGGGTAGTAGGTTAACCTGGAGACTGACAGCCATTCTCATACACATAGTTGCAATTGGATTTGTTGGAATCCACATCACTAATATATGGACCGTCCATTAGGTACAGACCACTCTTCTGCTACTGTGAAAACCACAGGAAGAGGATGGTCCTAAACATCTGTGAATGGACCCGTCTTTTATGAACAATCTCATCCATCAATTTGTTTCATCCCAGTGACTCGACGGTTTGGATCATCCAATCCGTATGATCTTTTCAAGGCAGTGGTCTCAACCTAATGGACTGCTGAATATTGACCTTTACAGTTCACTTCGACCATCCGTAGCTGAGACAGGTTCCTGGGTTATGATCCATCCAAAGGGGAAAAGCAGCAGTGCAAAAGCCATTTCCATGAGAGGAGATTGTAGTACCCATGCCGACGTAGCACTTGCATGCAAGATCTGGGTCATTCATCACGTAGGGCCCTTCAAGAACACGCCATTTGAAGGGTGCCTATTTACTGCAAAACCATGAAACTCTAATGCAATTTATTGTTACTCTTTGCAACTAAAGTTTCAAATAGTGGATTAGTTACCATATAATGCTAGGGAATTGATATCAATGGGCGGCCTTCTATCTGCATACATGTCAATTCCAAAAATGGAAACTAGGGTGTATGCAAATCAAAAGGGTGGGTTTCAATAACAACGAAAAGATAATCCTATCCCAATTTACAGATCAAAAGTTCAAAACAAATGACGGAGATTGGAAATTACACTAATGTTTTTAGGAAATGGAGGCTCGAAACATAATGTACAGACTCGTACTCATCTGCGCGGCCCGCATGAGACCGCCATGGATTGATATACATACAACAACATAAGTAAAGCTGCTGTAACAAGAGAAATGCAAGCGTTATGCATCGTCCTGCAAGAGAATCTCATAAATATCCGTCCGCAAATGCAGCTCTTTATCTCGCATGACTTCTTGGAGATCTGACAGTTCCCTCGTGGTCAAAACGTTGTGTAATTTCAAAAATCCATCAAGCCACAGCTTTTTTGACCTGGGAAGAATTCAGGAAAGAGAACAGGCAATTAGTTTTTTACAATCAACATATTTGAAAGGATGTGTTTGATCATGTTATAGGATAAAAAAGAAGGGATCCAATGCGCAGCACACACGCTCACCGCCGAACATGCATCTTGTAGGTGTGTGCTGTAGCATGTACAATGCCTGAGCCCTGTGGAGCCCACCTTTATGGTCGTGTGCAATCCAATCCGTCCATCACATTAGGCACATTATATTCACCATGCATAGGAAAAATAACTGGTGGTCCCCAAACAAACACATGCTCAGCATCCTCTTCCTATAGTTCCATGTGGTGGCCCACCTAAATTGTTGATTTAATAGATTTTTTTACCCCATTGTGTAATAGAAAAGGGCCCACCTGATGGACGGAGAGGATGTCACACAGAAAATAGTGGGGCCCACTGATCTTGTGTGTCATATGGTGCGAATGAGAAAGTTTCCTCACAGTTACCACCTACCAAGGTAACATGCCTGGTAGAGTTAACAGAAAATTATATAAAAATAGAAAAATACAAAGATGAGAGGAGGGCTGCCAACAATGTCGGAACAGGGCTTCATTTAGTATATTTATAGATATTATTTTGCCTTAGTAAATTTTCTCACTAACACTAAAAATAAATAAATTATTTTTTATTATTAAGACCTGCATTTTCTCTCTAATTGCAGTTCTAACCAGTTTTTGTCAGCATGTATGTAAATGAAATTCAGAAAATTTCTACTGTGACTGCCCAATACTTTGAGAACAAAACTAACCGTTTTCAAAGAACTACAAAAGAAGGTCACTGATACTTCTTTGTGCTTTTAAGATCCTCAGCCCACTTGCAGTTGTTTACTAGATGGACCCCAACATGAATGCCTTTCCACATTGAATATGCACCATTGCTGTTTTCTTTCTTTAACTGTCCATTCCAAGGTCACTAACTGAAGGGATAGCCTTATCAGGAAGGGCCATCCATCCACTGCGAAGCCAATCAGGTCAACAATCTGGACCACCAGAGCTTGGATCATCACCTGTGCTAAGTTCAGGTCCCGAGCATGCAATGCAGATCCTACAGCCTGAGATCCTATTGTTCCTCTTTCAGAGTTAGTGAACTCTAGGGAATGAGTAAAATCATCAATTGACGGTTGAAGAACATGGAGAAACAATCTGATGGCATCACCCTCACTCCCATCTTTACTGTGGAAGGTCTCAACAGACTTTCACAAGGGTGGTGGGTTGTGGCTTATTTAAGGGTTGTGCAGTGGGAAATCAACAATGTCCTTGTCTTCAAATTCACAGACTACATCTATATTGCGTAAAGCTTAGTCCATTCTGTGGATAATCTAAGTACCATAAGGTGTTTTGAAGCGGTTTTGGAGTTGCACACTAATCTAAGCAGAAGAAGGATAGTTGGCTTTGCTTTAAATGATAGTAAAGTCCCCAACTTAGCATGTAGATCGGGTTGTAAGTTGGAGCGATTTCCAATCTCTTATTTTGGGCAGCTCATGCCTGGAGCTACGGTGAATGTGGCTTCCATTTTGGATGCAGTGATCGAGAGAGTTGAGAGTGGTTGCCCTGTGGAAATGTAGCTACCTCACTTTTGGGGGATCCAGATCACACTAATTAAGACCAGCTACTCAAGGCTCCGGCTCCGGCTCCGGCTCCGGCTCCGGTAGAAAAGCAACTAGAAATTTTCAAAGGCCTCTCTTTGAAGAGGAGAGGCACAGATATCATTTAGTTTATTGAGAGGGCTCACCATGGAAAGGATTAGGGAGAGGAATTGCAAACTTCTAGAGAAGAGGTAAAGATTCAGCAAACAGCATAATGCTCTTTGGAGGAGTATTGATGCTGCCAAGTATGAGAAGGCGAATAGAGGTTGGGATCCATAAGGAGGGGCCAGGAGATTTATGTCCAGTGAGTGGAAGAATATCTGTCAGGGTAGGATTCCCATGAATAAGTGGGGAGGATTCTCAAAAAATGTTTTCATTTCAATGTCCAGAAGGGAGATAGGGTACGTCTTGGGGAAGATGTTTGGGAAATAAGAGCCCTCCAACAAGCAAGTTTGCATCTTCCAACAGAGACATTGGACAATTTCATTGATTTGATGGTTTTTTATTGGTCAGTTGATTTACTGGGATTGATACGTGATAATTATTCCTCACATAAAAGACGGTCAGATAATTAAGAAAGGGAGTGCAGATGGATCCTTTTCCTCTAGATTTTTCTTTCAAGCTCCCACGATCGAAGGGACAAAGATTTCGCTTCAGAAGATGATAGCAGATAAGATTCTCACTTTTGAACCCATCCGAAATAGTGAAGCTAAGCTTCCTAGCATCGTCTCCATGTGCAAGAGGAATGAAGAAATGGTAAGTCACCTTTTTACTCATTGTAAACAGCACGGACGATTTGGGCTCTGTCTGGGTTTTTTTTCCATAAGCAACTGGTCTTTAAGAGAGAGTTCCGCGACATTGCAAAGGATTCTTTGGAAATGATTCCTTTGGCTTTGTTGCGATCTGTTGGAGATATTCCCAAATTTTATATAGTTCCAAGCCTCTACTAGTGAAGAGTCTTATTACATAGGCCCTTTTAAAGCCTGAATTCAGGGGGACACCCACTTCTGGTCTTTTATGCAATTGGCTCTTGGTTATTAATAGTGAACAAGCCAAAAGTGTGCCTTCTTGGAAGTATCTGCCTAAGGATGGCGAAAGCCCAACTTCAATGGGTCCTCCCTAGGCAGCCCCAATCCGAGTCAAACAGTCACTACAGTGAGAAACATTAACGGTGAAATGGTCTTTACTTTTCCTTGTCCCCCCTTGATTCCTAAGGACGAAGGCTTACCCCATACAAAGGATTGCTTCAGTCCGGGGATTGTAGAGAGGACTCCTTGAGTGTAGTTGGTCAGGCCCTCAAAGGCCACTTCAAGCCTTGGAAAGTCTCCTTTGTCTTTGATGAAATTCATCACCTTGATTCGAAGTGAAACATTTGCTTGCTAATATAGGGAGGAAAAGGTCTTAATTGATGTTGGCCTTGGAAACTCTCCTTTGTCTTTGATGATATTCATCACCTTGATTCGAAGTGAAACATTTGCTTGCTAATATAGGGAGGAAAAGGTCTTATGTCTGGGTCAAAGGAGGTGCCCATTGTTCTTCTTTTATTTGTTGGTACTCATGATATCTCCCTTGATGGAGTTTGTCTTCCGATCTTGAACAGAATTCCACTATTACACAAAAACATTAGTTAAAAAAAAAAAAAAAAACATTTTGGTTGATTGGAAAATGAGAATGGAACTGGAGGCTAACAAGATCCTAACTCAAATCCATATTTGGAGAGAAGCATGGACAGAAGCATCCCAATCATACATGAGAATGGTTTCCTTATTAACGGCGCACTACCATATATGCTAAAAATGCTTCATGGAATAACTTTAAGTTTTCTGTCATGTAGGGTAATGGCAGTTCAATGGAGTGGTTATCTCACAAAATACAAATGTGTGGGACATCAAATCCAGCTTGTTTGGTGTCAAGGAGGGATATGCACATTACATGCATGACCCATGACTTTTCAAAGCAGTGAGAAATTGGTATCCACCCAAGAACTTACGAAAAAGAAAAAAACTCAGGTGGAGTAAAACAAACCAGCAAAAAAAAAAAAACCAGCAGAAGGCTGCCACACATCCAATTCGTCGTTACTGACTGCTAGTCAAGAGAATCTTAATGGAGTCAGTAGGGAGCAAATGCAACATTACTGGGATACAGAACAAGTCAACTTCTGTAAGTGCAATGTCAGCTGGCTGCCTTTTCAAACATTTTGGTAGGCGGAGGAGAAAAAAACATGTTATTGCATGCAATTAAGTTCACACCTTTCAAAAGCTGCAATGGAAGTACATTCTACCAAGGAAATGCTTCACTTTCAGCAAAAAAAAAAAAAGGAAGGGTATGATTTCCTTCTACAGCATAACAGATAACCATTAATAGAGCATAAAGGCAGTAGTTACAAACAGCTCCTGGCCTATTGCCCTAGATAATCAAACACAACTCTTTGCAATGTTATAATGCTTCTGGTTTTACATTAAAAAGAAAGAAAGACACATCAGAATCTTTTATGCTCCACAGGTTCTTTTTTCGTATTTTGAATCAATGAATGCAGCTTATTTTGTCACTAACTTGCAAAAATTAACCATCACTTGATTGTTACTCAAGCATTCAACTCGGAGAATCAACAACGTTATCAATGTCCTTATTCGATTGACAAATGCTGACAGTAAATATTTGAACTGGGACTTCTTTTCTTTTTCTTTTTCTTTTTATTTGGGATTGGCAGCAACAGTTTCATTTGAGAGGGAGGTAAAAAGGCAAGACCATATCCATTAAACTGGGAGATAGAGATGAGATATTACCATGGGCAGGCATGGATAGCTCTGAAAAAGATTCGTCTAGCCGCAGAAGGGTTGTGTGTTATGTGGATCTCATACGCAAGATAGCACCGCCACAGTATAACTGACTTCTGCAAATGATCATTTGCCAATGCTCTTTCAAACAAACCATGTATTCTATGCTGTGAACCTGCTCTTCCCAACTCAAATGACAAAGCGAAGAGCCAGACAATAACAGAGGGCTTCCTGTGAACAGGGGCAGAAAAAAGGTTCTGTTATTGCAAAGTATCAATATAGGTTCTACAAGAAAAAATTAGGGATTCTAAACGAGATTAAAGGTCATGATACAAGCTTATGACTGTCAAACCTGGAGTGAAATGCGAAATCATAAGGAACTATCATATAAACTTAAATAAATAAATAAACAATATTAAGTGGTAACCAACATTGAACAAGACTGAAAAGGAATCTACTAACTCTCAATTTTGTAATCACAGATTTGATGCCCCGGCCATCTGAGTGTGCATGAACGTACATAAATAAATACCAAAGTACCTTTTTTTCCCTAAGGGTCACTAAAAGTTATTAAGCGAAAGAGGAAACAGAAATACAAGACTGATGTGAGAGGTCATCAAGCTAATAAAACAAGGAACCCACACCCCAAGAATTTTTCAACATGTCTACAGAGCTATTAGCAAAAACCAGAGAAGATCTAGCCCATTCAATAACAAGTCCCTCAGCCTTGAGGAAAAACTCTGAAGACGAGCATGAGATGCTCCTAAAAGATCTTCCGAATAGACCAAAGACACCCAGGAGAGTAAGCTGCCACAGAGCCAACTTTTCCTCCAATTAATTGGGTAAGACTTCAATGACAATGGTGGTGACTACTGAAATGCCACATTTCAAGAAGTCAAAAATAAAGCAAGAAATTTCCAATTCCACATTTAATAAATTTACGAAACTTCACCAAATCTACTGGGAGAAGCAGCAATGCACAAAATAGATGATCGGCTGACTCCACATTACTCGGGCACAAGATGCATACATTAGTAAGAATCATTTGTTTGTTCCTTAAATGGTCAATCATAAGCACCTCTTTTTTTCCAACCAGCCACCGAAAAGCCAATGCACAAGGACAGACCAGATGCTTCTGAATATGATGAATGCGATTCACGGCTCCTTGGGATGATGCAGCCCAAACATTGGAATAGAAAGACCTAACCGAGAAGCGACCCACTTCTCTATTATCCCGTAACCTTTTATCCTTCTCCACTGAGACCCTTTTACCTTACAGTGTTTCCATAAGACTGACAAATTCTTTGATTTCCAATCTAAAAGGTTTCTACAGAAAAGCAGAAACGAAACCACATTGTCCCCCACCTGAGAAGAACAATGAGAGATAGGAAACCCCATATCAACAATAACTCTAAACAAATGAGGACCCACAAAGCTAAGAGGCCTGTCACCACACATAGATCCAAGAATCGATTATGAGATCCGTTCCCTGGGGCCAAAGAAACCCCTCTTCTGAACAATTGTCTACTCTTTCTGAACAGAGCCTTCTAGAAGCCTGAGGCTCTATTCTAAGATATCTTGAAGCGTAAACAAAGCCCTCCATTATGAGCAATCAAACTTCTCCAAAGACTATTTCTCTTATTCATACGTGGGTTCACCGTGGGTTCAAGTGCCCTATTTCTCTTCTGCATTCTTTCTAGCTTCTTGACAACACTATCAAAGCAATGGAACAAAGACATAACACTTGATTTAAGTGACACAAACCCCTAGGGACAAGTATCAGCACATCCAATTTGATAGTTTCCACTCTATACTTTCCACCGTTGAATCATTTTGGTGGTTTGCCAATACAAAGAGGAAGGCCAGCTTATGCCAAAATGCCTAAGCATACATATTAGTCTCATCTCCACTCAGCCTGACACCCAAAAAATCACTTTTATAAACGTTAATCTTTTTGCCCTGATACTACCGCAAAGCACCAAACAACTTTCGAAATTATCAACTTGAGAGTGTAGGTGTATGTGCATGTAGGCCAATGACTGGGCCCACGGGTTCATACACCTGGGCATTATATGTTATA
Source organism: Magnolia sinica (assembly GCF_029962835.1). NCBI lineage: Eukaryota > Viridiplantae > Streptophyta > Magnoliopsida > Magnoliales > Magnoliaceae > Magnolia > Magnolia sinica. The sequence continues at coordinate 69,329,335 of NC_080587.1, read as the reverse complement.
GGCCTTAGTCTTAGCCTTTTTTGCTCTTTTTCACTTTGTTGTATGCTTTCCTTATTTGCTTCCTAGTCTTTCTTTAGTTTTTCCTTCATAATAAGAGCATATATGTATTTATACCTTCCTTTCTATTATTATAAATAAGATAGGGCTGAACATCCCAACACTATGTGCTCTCTTTCTCTCATATTCTCTCCTCTTCTAGTTCTCAATTTCTCTCCTCCTCCTACTCTGACATGGTATCAGAGGCTGAGTGCTCCTAGGGCTCTTTCCTTCTTCTTCTTCTTCTTCCATTCCTTCTTCTTCTTCCTCTTCTTCTTCTTCTTCTTCTTCTTTCATTCCTCCTTCTTCTTCTTAATCTTTGTGTTTAATTCTTCTAATTTTTATAAACAAGTGGCCCCTTCCCTTCGTAATCTTCTTTTCTATTTCGTTTCCACTTTTCTTCCTTTCCCTTCACCCTTGCTATTTCACTTCCTTGATCTTCTTTTCATTTTGTTTCTTCTTTCCTTCTTTTCCCTTCACCCTTTTCCTTCTTCTTCATTATTTTTTCTAATCTAAGAGTCATGAGGCCTTTTCCACTACTGACTCGTTATGATTCATGAGAAGGGGTGATTTGCAACTGGATTTTTTTTTTAGTGTTTTGAATCATTTGTTGCTAGGTTTGAAGCGCCCTGGCATCCCCTTAAATAGAGAAAATCCACCCCGACTTCACGCCATCTTGAATTTCCGCACTTTTGTTACGCTTCAATCGCACTAAAGGGATCTTTCAAATGCAGCTGAATTTCCTTAATTTATGTATGAAGTCTCTGTCTCCCTCGGGTTGGACCAGACTCTCCTTCGGTGGCACCAAACATGACTTCAGTCACATGTAAGTGTCGAGCCGAATTAAATCTGAAAATCACTTTTTCTTACTGGACTATTTTGTGAACTTTCAGTTGGACCGAACCAACCCGAGGTGGGACCGAACAGTCTATTATTTTTGTTATTGGACTGTGTGATTTTCTAGACTTTTCTCCATCCTTGGTGCTTGGTTTCCTTGAATCTTTGGCACTTGAAATCTTCAATATTGTTCTCCAAACATCCAATTCTTCATCGCATTCGAGCTTGATCTCTTTTTGAGCTTTAAATCATCCATTTAATCTTGTATTCATCTTTACATCCAAAATCACCTCGCATGTAGAAAGCATATCTATTTAGATTGATCAATTAATTAAATGCATCCGAAACTAGTGCAATTGAGAGGATAAATATGTAATATTTAGGCTTGATCAGTGGCATCGATCGGTTGTGTACTCATTGTAGTAGACAGGGACATATTGTGGATTATTGTTGGTTTCTTCATGGTAGACCTCTAAGCCGAGCTTCTAACTCTGCAGCTTCAGATGGCAGAGATTCTCAGACTACTGCAGGGGGACATGGTTCCTTACTCAGCTTCACAAGCAATTCCATCAGCTATTGATGTTGTTCATCTCCCAAAATCCAAGTATGATGATTTGTTAAGAGATGTCACTCAAAATAAGGCCTCCTTCTCCACTTCCTTAGCTCAGAAAAGTAATACACCCACTGCTCTTCATACTACCTTTGCATCAAGCCATTAGGTCTTTGATTTGGGAGCTACCAATCATATGATAGGTACACCTGGCTCTTTTTCTCCATTTACTACCAATTTAAGTTTAGGACATGTGAACTTGGCAGATGATACTCTTAACTCCTATTAGGGGTAAGAGTATTGTATCTATTTCCCTGTCTTTTTCCTTGTCATGTCTTGTTGGTGTCTAACATTACGTCTAATTTGCAATCAATTAGTAAAATAACCAAGGACTTGAATTATAGTGTGATCTTTTAGCCTGATCATTGTGGTTTTCAGGATCTGAAGACAAAGAAACTGCTTGGTGGTGGATGTGGACATGAGAAGGATGATGTATACATTTTTCATTTTAATACTTCGAGTGTCTTAATGTCCAAAAGGAAGACTTTTATCTCTGGCATCGTAGGTTTGGTCATCTTTCGAGTATTGCAGTCTTTATTACCAGCGTCGGTCGAGTCTAGTGATGTTAAAATTTTAAAGTGTAAGGCTTGTGTTTTAGCCAAACACAATAGTTTGTCTATCCACCTGTGGAGAAGCGTTCCAATAGAATTTTTTTCCTTGGTTCATTAAGATGTTTAGGGTCCAATCATTCAGATGTTTAGGGTCCAATTCCAATTGTTTCTAATTAATTCATATAGTCTCATTTATTAAAGATGCATCTCCTATGATATGGATTTATTTGATGAAAGCAAGAGATAGAGTTAACTCTATTTTCAAAGCGTTTCATAGTTGGGTTAAAAATCAATTTAATGTGAGTATTAGTCCTCTTCATATAGATAATGCAAAAGAATACATTTTCCATACTATAATATCTTATCTTCAAGGGCATGGTATTGACTCTCAAACCACATGAGCATATACCCATTTGTTCGAAATATCGGTATCGCATTACATATCGCATCCTTGGGATACATATACGTATCGGTTATTGCATAGGATATATCGTTTGTATCGGGTAATTTATTGTACTTTTTGGGAAACATGGGTAAACATTGGGGAAATGGTTGAATTTTTCAATGAAACTTCAGGGATTGTTTAAAAAGACCTTACTGCACACTTTTAAATCATAACATCTCTAAAAAGAAGTGCACAAAATAAGTTTCCTTTGTATAGGGTCCTAAGCTATGCATTGTCTGACTGAACTAGTGCAAGTGTGCAACTATAATCAAATTGAATGCATAACATTTAGAGTGTATGTGATGATTATTTCATCAAGCACTTCTAAATATTTCAAAATTAGTCTCAATTGACAGCTGGTAGAAGGGAAATTTTGAAAAAAAAATTAATATTTTAATAATTTTTTCAATTAATTTTAGTTAAAAATGATTTTTATTTTTCGAAAATTGGCAAGGACTTAACAAATCAATAGATCAGCCCTCATACATGCTTGATTTCATGTTTGGAGTGCACAACATTGCAAGCAATTTGGAAGAAATTGGGAAATTTTAGAATTTTTCCCAAATCGCACCACCTACACTCAATTTTCGAAATTAGAGTATATGTGATGACCATTTCATCAAAACTCCTAGATACTTCGAAATTAATCTCAATTGATAGCTGGTTGAAGGAAAATTTTGTAAAAAACATGGAGAACATGAAGAACCAATGGATATCGAAATCAATATCTAACTCCATGATTTTTCATGCAAAAAATGAAGAGGATTTATAACCATTTGACACTGATTTAACATAATTTCAACAAAAAAAGGGGATCGGAAATTGAAAATGCTCACCGGATCGAACATGTGGGATATATCGGCACTACCTTTACATTTCGTATCGCACAAGTGGGATACAAGATATATCGTGGGATATATCAGCCGATATCGTCGATATTTAAAACATTGCATATAGCCCACAATAAAATGGCATGGCTGAAAGGAAGAATAGACATTTTTTAGAAGTCACTCGGGCTCTTATGGTTGGAATCTCTACTCCTAAATCTTTGTAGTCGGATGTTGTTCTTACCGCCTACTATCTAATTGTACTCTTCTCACTAAAGTTCTTGCTGAAAAGTCTCCCATTCAATATTTTTTGGACTTTTATCCAATCTCTGACATTCCCATGCATGTCTTTAGGTGTGCATGTCATGTCCATAATATTAATCCTCTTAAAAACATTTTTTAGAGAAAACTAAAATTTTGTTGAAAAAGATCGCAAAGCGAGAAAAGAATACAAAGCTCAAAAAGCCCTAACAAACAATTAGAGGGGGAGGGCAGACGAGGATACCTTAATATAGACCACCCATTCCTTGACTAGCCTTATAACATTAGAAATCACCTCATTCACCCCCACTTCCACATTCCGGAAACATTGTCCATTCCTAGAACCCCAAATAACCCATAACACGGCCATAATGAGCAACCACCGAAAAACTTTATGATTCTTTCCAGCTCCTCCATGACACACCCATAACAGTTCTTCGATTGTTTTCGGCATAACCCAATCCACCTGAAAAGCAGAAAGAAAATAGTCCCATGCTATCTTAACAAAAGGGCAATGAATGAAAAGATGGTCAATTGACTCCTCATTCCCCGTGCACATCAGGCAGATATTAGGGAGAACCATCACTCTTCTTTGGAGGTTGTCAATAGTTAAAATTCTTTTCTGGCCTACCAACCACAAAAGCAGCAACCTGGGAAGGGGCCCCATAAAACCATTGATGAAACAGATGAGATGGGACTGAGGAAGAAGGCAAAGAGGAGAAGAAGTAATATAGCGATTTAGACATGGACTTCCTAGAACTATTAATGGACCAAATGGCCTATCCTCTTCCATCTGCTCTAGCTTTACCGACTACAGGAGGGACAACAAGGTTGCAAACTCTTCAAAATCGAAATCAGTTAGGTTTCCGCGGCAAGGGGGGTTCCACGCAATCGACTCCCCAACCACAGAATAACACTCCACACGAACAAATTTGTCGAGGGTAAGACTAGTGACAGCAGGAAAAAAAATCTGAAGTGGCTAAGTCCCACACCAAACATCAACCCAAAACCGAATACGAGATCCATTACTAGCTTTGAAGGAAATACCCCTGCTCACCAACTGATGCGTGGCCATAATCGCTTTCCAAACTCCTGAAGTTTTGTACAACAAGGATGCTTTGACATACCAGTCACATTCCTGCACCCCATACTTGGTTGTAAATTGTAATTAAGTTCCTCCAAAGTCATCTTCTTCCTCGCGGAATCTCCATATCCATTTCCCCAGAAGGGCTAAGTTCGTAGTGACTAAGGGTTTTAAGACAGCTTCCCCTTCCGTCATTAGCTTACACATCTCATCCCATCTTTGTAAGTGAAACCTCCTCTGTTTCCTCGCCCCATTCCATAGGAAATTCCTTCTAAGCTTTTCAAGTTTTTTCTAAAACTAAACTCGGGCATCCGAAAAGAGACGTGAAGTAAACAGGCATATTAGAGAAAGCACTTTTTATGAGAGTTAGGCGACCCCCCAACGATAAACATTTGCACTGCCAAGAAGCTAACTTCTGCTCAATCTTCTCAATTATCTTATCCCACAAGTGATAGTTGGTTTCCCAATGCAAAGAGGCAAACCAAGATACTTAGATGGGAAGGATCTAGTTTGGCAACCAAAAGCAATCGCCAACATTTGCAACTACAAACTTTCCACATGGATGCACAACATTTCGGATTGTGCCGCACTAATCTTCAATCCCAAAACCGCTTCAAAACAAACAAAAATTTTCCGTAGATTTTTCACTGATTCCACTTTTTGCTTCACAAAATAGAAGCGTATCATCTGCGTACTAAAGATGACTAATGTTGCTATGAAGACCCACAATCTAGAACCTAGCAAAAGCCCATTTTCCTCGCCTTTATAAAGGAACATGCTCAAGGCCTCCATAACCACCACAAACAAATATGGTAAAAGAGGATCTCCCTATTAAAGACCACGGGAAGCCTTAAAAAACCCCTTAGGCGACCCGTTCACCAGAACAAGAAACGAGGCAGATTGAATGCATGATTTAATCCACCCTCTCCACTTACAGCCACAACCTAGCTTGACAAGCATGTAATCTATGAAGTCCCAATTAACATGGTCGTAGGCCTTCTCAATGTCTAACTTGTAGACCACGCCACTCTTCCTTTCACGGTATTTGGAGTCGATGCACTCATGAGCAATAAGAGCGATATCCAGAATTTGGCAGCACAGGACGAAGGTCTCCTGGTTTTCAAAGATCACTTTGGAAATGAGATCCCTAAATTTGTTAGCTAGGATCTTCGCCAAGATCTTATAAGGGCCCCCTATGAGGCTTATAGGTCTGAAATCTTTCAACTACTCGGCCCCTTCCACCTTAAGAATGAGGACTATAAACGAATCCCCCATTTCTGCCACAAAATATGCACATCCTTCCCCACCGCGTGCCAGAATTTTTTATATAAAAAAATAATTTTAAAAAAAAACGCTAAAAGGGAAACCGTCAAGTCCCGACGCCTTATCCCCACACAGAACCAAGGTTGATTTGACCTCTTCTTCCGACATCGGCCTTTCCAAAAAAGACATCATTAGAGGATAGCCGGCGAAACTAAAGATTTTCCAACCTCGGTCTGTCTCCAATGTCACCTAAAAGAAGGTTCCTATACAATGAAACACTAGCCTCACAAATATCTTCCTCCTTTGTGATAGTTTCCCCATCAACCTGCAAACTATGAATTCTATTAGCCCGGGCTCTGGCACTTGCGATATTGTGGAAAAAAACGAGTGTTCTTGTTCCCATCCTTAAGCCAAATCACTCAAGATCTTTCCCGCCATCTTATCTCTTCTTCACTGGCCCAGGCCGCGTACCTATGGGATAATTCCGTCCTCTTTAAGCGATCAACCTCCGATAGACCTGAATCTTTTTCCGCCAGGTCTAACTCATGAATCTCTTCAGCAAATTTGTCAAAAACCCCCTCTCTATCCGAAGACCTTTTTCTTCCATACTTTCAACCTCTCCTTCAGCAATTTGAGTTTTCTGGCTAGTCTGAAACCTGCAAAGCCTCCCACCGAGAACAAGGACCACCAATCTGAAACTAACTGGTCAAAGCCTTCGATCTCCATCCAGGCTAGATCAAACTTAAATGGTTTCGGGCCCCAATCTTCCTCATCAATGAGAAGAACAATAGGTCTATGATCAAAAATAGCCCTCGGCAAACCCTACTGATAAACCAAAGGAAATTTCTCGATCTTGTCAGCGATACGAGAAACATGTCCAAACACAACAGATAGGATTTTCTTAACCATTGGACCACGTAAATCTAACACCTAGCACCCCCATCAGAAGATCCACTAGCTCATGCCGCCCAACCCAATCAAAAAACTTTTCCATACTTTTAGTATTCTTACCCTTCCCTGATTTTCATGAGAAAAATGCACCACATTAAAATCAATCCCCTGTGCACCAGGGAGCCCCTCACCTTAACATGATTCTATCCAACGCTTCCCAGAATTGCTCTTGAACCTTATAATCATATGGCCCATACATAGCAGTGAAAATCCAAAGGAATTCCGAGAAAACTTCTAAAATCAAAACCGAAACAGAAAAAATCCCCACAAAAGAGTCAACTCTCTTCCATCTACCAGTGGTCCAAGCTAACAAATGCCCCCTGCTGGACCAATGACATTAAGCACAACCCAATCTTTAAATTTCACACCCCAAATAAAATTGAGCATACCTTTGTCAAAAGACTACAGCTTGGTCTCCTGGATAGCAATGATATTTGCCTTCGAATTTTTGCAATTTTTCTTGATTTAAGCCCTTTTGGTCTTGCTTCTCAAACCTCGAAAGTTCTAGGAGAAAATAATCATTGAGCACTCGCTCTTCCCCGTTCTCCCCTTTTTCCTTCCCAAGGAATTGCTAGCATTATCATAGTTGAAGGAGCATTCGAGTCTCGATAACTCACGGCAACCCTTAGGAGGCCTATTAGCCTTGAATTGTTGAACATCACTGAAGTTCAAAGATGCTCTGGCTTGAGAGAATTGAAAGAATGCATGCACATCCTCATCCTTGAGTCCATACGACATCCCTATTAACCCGCCTACCCTTTCCAGCATGTCCTTGGCCCATCTATGTTGTTCTGTAGAAATCTTGTTATGCACTTCTTGTCCAATCAGAGCCCTGGCAGAATTGTCGATAGTTGAGTTGGATTGCAGTTTCTTCTCACAAAGAGGAGTAACATCCAACGAGTCCTCGAACATTTCTCCATCAACATCCATCTCAGCCAGCGGTAGAGCACCGTCACACACGTCTGCCTCGCTTCCGGTGTTCGCGTCTTCTCTAGCAGTCAACATCCATCAATCCTCCCCCATCGCCATAGGAAGATCGTCGCTACCCTCCAGAAAGATAGGAGTATCTTAAAAATAAATTGTCAAATAAAGTTGTCAAATGAATTTTCTTGGGATATTCATCTTCACAAAAGGGATATAAATGTCTTGATCCTCTTACTAAAAAGCTTTTTTATCTCTATGGATGTTAAATTTATGGAAGACGGACCATACTTTTCTGATAGAAAGGAGAGACATTCTATGATTCTTCATGTTCCTGCTTGAGTCCAATAAGATAGTGTTTGTCTTCTAAATTTGATAATCCTAGAAACAAGGTATTTCGTCTGAAGAAAGCAATATGTGGGTTGAAGCAGGTGATTATTATTGGTTTCACTCATATCTGTTCTAATCATTCTGTGTTTGTCTGTTGTTACCATGGTTCTGAATTTCAATATCAGTCAACGTATCAGCCCGAGGGAAAAATGATACGATATGGCGTCGCATATCGGGGTCATATCGGCCCATATCGGTCAGATTTTTTTAAGCAAAAAAATAATAATAATAAAATAAAATATTAGAATAATAGAAAAGAACAAGAGAGAGAGAGAGAGAGAGAGAGAGAGAGACCCAAGAATCTATCTTTTTTTGTGGTTTGAGCACGTATCGGATAGTGTATCAAACCATTCTTTAGTGAGAATGTTGTCTGTCGATTTTACCTGTTGAAGGTCAACTAAATGGGCCCTAATTCAATGCAAATCAAGTATGATTTGGTGAACTAGGGCCCATTACATTGAAATACAACAAAAAGAAGATGAAAATACAAATAGGAAAGTGAAGACAATTTTTGCATAATAGTCCACTTCACTTTGATTTGTCGAATATCATTCAAATCATTTGTTTTGATCACAAAATAGGTTTAGATCTAGCCTAGAATGAGTTTTTAAGCTTCTTCAATTATTTAAATGAAAAAAGGAGTCATTAGTGAATTTAAAAAAAAAAAAAATCAAATTATGACTTTTGTGGGCGTATCGGCCTGTATCAGTGCCAATTAGCCCCGTATTGGCCAACATGGGCCGATACGGGTCATCAGGCTGATATGACCTCATATCGCATATCGGCTCACGCTGATACGAATACGATATGGCCGTATTGGCTGAAACGATACGGATATTCATATCCATGCTTGTTACAGAGGATGATGTTAATAGCATACTAGAGCTGAAATTATATCTAAGCAAGGTATTTTATATTAAAGATTTGGAATTGCTAAAATACATTCGTAGAATTAAAGTCTCTCCGTTCAACAAGACCATAGTTATGTCTCAACGGAAATATGCTCATGATTTGTTGACTTCAACTGAAAATCTTGGTGTCAAACCTATTGATTCTCATGGAAGTTAATAAAAAGCTCAGGGCAAATGATGGAGAACTTCTTAATAATTCTAGCATGTATTAGAGCTTGGTTGGCGGATTGATATATTTAACAATTACTCGTCCAAATGTCTCATGCAATGAGTTTGATTAGTCAGTTCATGTGTGTTCCCCGTTCTAGTCATCTTGAAGCCATTCGTTGCATTTTTCGCTACATCAAATCCTTCCCAAGGTGTGGTATCCTCTTTGGTCATCACTATAATCTTGATATTGCGAGGTATTCTAATATGAATTGGGTGGGTTCCCTGAATGATCGTTGCTCTACATCCAGCTATTGTACTTTTTTCAGTGGCAATTTTGCCACTTAGAAGCAGTGCTTTAAATATCGACAATATCAGCCGATATATCCCACGATATATCTTGTATCCCACCTATGCGATACGAAACGCATAGGTAGTGTCGAGATATCTCACCTATTCGATCCAGTGAGCATTTTCGATTTCAAATCCATGTTTTTGTTGTAAATCACGTTAAACTAGTGTCAAATTGTTACAAATCTATGATTCTTCAATTTTCCATGAAAAATCATAGATTTGAAACTTCGATTTCGAGATTTAGGGGAGATGGGTCAATTTGCGAAAAATTGAGAAAAATCAAAATTTCTCAATTTCTCACAAATTAGTTGCAATCATTGTATCTAAACACAAAATTAAACATGTAACATGATCTAGTGATTCTTCTTTTGCTTTTGAACGTATTGCTTGTGTTTAATTACATGTCTTCTTACATTTATAAATTATATGAATAGACTTTGAATATACTTACATCAGTTTAGTTGGAAAGCGCATATATTAGGACCCCATACAAAGGAAACCCCTATTATGTGCACTTTTTTTAATAATGTTTTGATTTCTAAGTATGTATCGATGTCTTTTTCAACAATCTCTGAAGTTCCATTGAAAAAATCAACCAATTTCCCAATATTCTCATGTTTCCCAACAACAGCGATACGTTACGCGATACAACCGATATATCTCATGCGATAACCGATATGTATCCATATTCCAAGGGTGCGATACATTATGCGATAACAATATTTAAAACATTGCTTAGAAGACTAAGAAGCAGATAGTTGTGGCACAGTTTAGTGCTGAGGCATTGTATCGTGCTATGGCAAATACGATATATGAACTTATGTGGTTGAAAAGCTTTATTTCTAAAATAGGATTTCATACGAAGACTCCTGTGCTGATATATTGTAACAATCAAGATGTTATTCACATTGCCTTTAATCATGTTTTTTAGGAACGCGCAAAACATATAGAAGTTGATTGTCACTTTATTCATGAGAAGGTTTTACAGGTGTTGTTTTCACTCCATTTATTTCATCTTCCGAGCAGTTGGCAAATATCTTTACAAAGGTTCTTACATTAGAAGTTGGATGACGTGTTCTTGGCGAACTTGCATAGATATCATGCCTCAGCTTGAGAGCGAGTGTAGGTGTATGTGCGTGTAGGCCTATGACTGGGCCCAAAAGTACATACACCAGGGCATTGTGTTATGGGCTTAATCTTAGCCTTTTCCCTTTTTTTTTCTCTTTGTTTTATGTTTTCCTTATCTGTAACCTAGTCTTTCTTTAGCTTTTCCTTTATAATAAGGGCATATATGTAATTATACCTTCTCTCCTATTATTATATCGTATCATCACAAAATAAGATAGTATCATCTGCAAGGTAAAGATAATTAATTTGGAAGTTGGCATTTTCCACCAAAAAACCATTAATTAGTCCTCCCTTAGCCTTCTCCAACATTCCGCTGAGAGACTCGGCCATTGGTGCAATCCACTTGCAAAAGATGGCAAAACACACGAGTAGCAACGATGAAGGTAGGAAATACCAATAGAATCAGTGTGGGACAATTGGATTACACAATATTGTGAGCGGCTCAAGAACAAAATGGCTATTACCCTGTCAATGAAGGGGCCACGAACATCTCAACAAGATCCCAACAATAATTCGAAATCGAGGAATTTAGCAGGATATACAATTTCCTTCGGCGAAATTCACTAGAAAAAAAAAAAAAAAGGAGATTATGGTGATAGAGAGCGACTGCAGTGGCGATGATGGTGGTAGGAGATGGGTTCGTAAGTTATAAGCAATAAAGATGGCGATGGTGGTGGGTGGGTAGCTGTAGAGGATAGACAGTTGGAGGAAGAAGGTGATGGTGGTGGATGCCAGTTGAACGCAGGCTAACTGCAAAAGGTGGAGAAAGTTGAAATGACTTGAAACTAAAAGCAGTAGAGCTAGACTACTAGAGAGTCTAGGCTGGATGTCTTTTAATATGGGATGGAGAAGGTCACACAAGATTTGAAGAGGAATGGCCCACGAGCTTATGGCCTGCTTCAGCGAAATCACCAGCATAAACTTTGAAACACGAGCGTCTCAACAAGATGCCAATTGTTAACTTTGAAATCGAGCAATTTAGTAGGATCATATGGTTTCTTTCAAGGAAAATAACCAGAACACAGATTATGATAGACAAGGGCGACTGCGGTGACAATGATGGTGGTAGGAGATGGGTTCCATCAGTTATAGGCAATGAAGATGACGATGGTGGTAGTAGGTAGCTATAGAGAATAGACGGTGACGGATCTCAAAGGAGGTAGGTGATGGCATTGCGGCGTATATCGGTTGATCACAAGCTGATTGAGGAAGGTGGCTATAGTTCAAATGCCTTGACACTGGAATAGGTAGGGGTGGAGAGTCTAGACTGGATGTCTTTTGATATGGGATGGAGTGGTCACATGAGATTTGAAGATGAATGGTGAAATGCATGGTTGAAGCAGTTGAGAACAACTAATTTGTAGAGTTGGATGTGATAGGAATGAAGATAATCGGTATTAAGGGATCAAATATTGGGTTGCTGGGATTTGAAGTCTTGGTATTTGCAGTTGCATAAGTTGTAAAGCAATGAAGTATGGAGACGATTTGGACGATGGTATGTTGTGGGATATGGCTGAAGGATCTGATTGAATGTAGCTCAGCAGTTGCAAAGATAGCAAGCAAAGGAAGGACGGTGGTGATTCAAAAATAGAAACGTGAAGGTCTAGGGGTAAAAACAGAGACAGGAAAGATACGGAACTTTTGACAACTGGTAGTAAATTTTGGATGATTTAGAGGCTGAAAACTTAGGTAAGATTTATGGGTGTTTGATGGAAGACATGGATGACTGGGACTTCTGTTGAAATGGTAGCACAAACGGCCTATTTGGAGGATATTGATGGCTGAAAATAAAAAAGTGTGATGGATCATGGATGGCTGCGTGATTAACAGTTTTGATCGTTTGTGAATGATGGGCAGAGCGTTTAGATTGGGTTTGAGGCAAGAGGCTTGACACTTTCCCAGGATAGCTAAGGATGGAAGCAGCAGATGTGCTGTGAAAACTGGACTGCTCGAAGCAGCTAAGGATGGATGACATGAAGGACGGCCCATTTGAAGCAGCAGTCTGAACAAGATGGGATTGGATGGGCCTAGTTGTCATGAAAACTGTAGTGAGATTTTGTAAGGTTTTTCTTCTTTTTTTTTTTTGGTTTTTTCAAAAAAAAAAAAAAAACAGGAGGGGGCTGTCAGTGTCACATGTATCCCAAGTATGGTCAATAGTTTCGAAAGTATCAATGCTACATTGAAACTTATAACAGCGATATTTTCAAAATGTCGCATTGTATCGATATAAAGTCAGTACAATGCAATATTTTACAATAATATCCAGTGACTTCTGGGTGTTTTGTATCTGCAAGATCGATACCAATTGTATTGGCCAATACTATTGATTGTGCAAACACTGCTCCAAACTCACACCATTTTTATCCCAATCTCATTCATCAAGTCCCCTTATGCATATGGCCTTAGAAGCCTTTATATAGGCTTAAAAACAAAAGATAAAGATATAAAATGATCATTGAAATCAAGATTTTACTAAATCATATCCTGAAGATTGACATTTAAATTTCAAATCCAAAATGGGAAATATCATCTCCTAAAAAATTTCTAAATCTTAAAAGAGCGCACAAAATAATTAGAATATACCTAGTGTGGGCCATTTTACATCTAGCCCCACAATCAAAGGGGATCAATCTGATGGATAGTCCGGATGCATCACTATCTATAGGACAAAGTGATGGGGACATCATGTGTATGCCCCCCACCCTACGCATGTACTCAAGGAGGAGGAGGGCCCCACTATCGATCTGGATCGACAATGGTATCTATGGATGACCTCTTACTTAGGGGGCTGTGCTATGAAGCATTGGGGTGGACCCGATCATCATATGGATTCCACCATTGAATCTCATGATCGTGGCCCACTACCCTAGATGATCTAGGATTTTGAGTTTTGGCTATTATCGTTATTAGAAACATCATGAATAGTTTTGATTGCGTAGATTAGTTATTATTTTAGTTACTTCATCTCTAAGTATTAGTGTGTGCACATGGCGCGAGGATAAAATTAGTTTTTGGGGTTTAAGGTTTTCTTATAAATAAGCAACCCCATGTAGGTATTTTTCAATGAAGTTTATGAATAAAATTTTGCGTTTTTTCTTCTCCTCTATTTCTCTGAGTTGAATAATCGAATTGAGTGCGAAACTCTCCCTTCCTCGAAGGGCTAACTACTGTGGTGCGAAGCCACAAGCATCCCAAATCATCCCCACTTCTTACACCCCACATCCATCATCTTCTATATCCCTCCCATCTTTAAATTCACCCTTTCTAGTACCCAAGTTCTCTTCCATAGTAAATTTTCATATTCTACCCCATCAGAGGGGCTGAAACTTCGGCGGAGCACCACGCACAAACCAGACAGCGGATCGACACAAAATTTGGTATGAAAGTGGGCCTCCCCTAGACGATCCTACCCTAGGAATCGTTTTCTGATTTCGTGGGCCCCACACACGTGCGGACAAGGAATCATGCACGTGCGCCCAGGCTTAGTTGTTGTCCATGTGCGTGGATCACCTCAGGTTCCATCTTTCCTCAATTTCTCCTCTCTCACCTTAATCAAAGGCCTTAACCCTAGATAATCCCAAACCGGACAGCGGATTGACACAAAATTTGGTATGGAAGTGGGCCTCCCCTCGCCAATCCTACCCTAGGAATCATTTTCCGATTTCGTAGGCCCCGCACACGTGCGGACAAGGAATCATGCACATGCACCCAGGCCTGGTTGCTGTCCATGCGTGTGGATCGCCTCGGGTTCCATCTTTCCTCAATTTCTCTCCTCTCTCGCCTTAAATCAAAGGCATTAACCCTAGATAATCTCAAATCCAAGTATTCCCAAATTTGCAAACCCTAGGTTTTCCCCCGAATTGAAACATGGTGAATCTCTTGAATTGGGGAACAATTCTTTGCAAGAATGGATGAATCTTACATTCCTTCGGGCATTGTTTGATTTATAATTTTACTTGATCCAACCCTAAACTTGTGTAGGCTTGGACCCCCATAGATTCCCCTTGTTGAATGTTTGATCGTATGTGGGACGTGGAATTTTGTGATTGTTTATAATTGGTATGATCTAAAGTTTGAAATCTTGCATGTCATATTTAATTCCATGTCCTGCATCACTAAGCCATGCCACATGGACCATAGAGCACAAATCATGCTGGGTCATCTACTATGGGAACCTACTCCCCACAGGTGACTCCAAGCACTGGGAGCCAGGTTTACTACCATGGGAACCTACTCCCCACAGGTGACTCCGAGCACTGGGAGATAAGAGTTTGACCATTTTGCACTCCAAATGAACAAATTCAAATACCCATATCAAATTATCAATAGATTTGAACTCCTGCTTTGGCAGAATTGTAATCCTGTGAACAAATCCATGCACCTTGTCAAATCTAAAAGAAGCAAGATATAGAACGGCCGCCACTATTACCATTTGGTACAGGCAGTAATGGCTGTTACGGCCTTTATAAATAAAAAATAACCTGTATTGGCCCCGTAATGGACCATTACGAGGCCGTTACAGGCCATTTTTCCCGTAATGGTTGATACAACCCTGTAACACATAACAGTTCCCAGGGTTACCAGCCATTACGTAACTGTTATTTAATACCTTGAAAACAAGTTTTTCCTTGAAACATTTAGAGATGTCCAGATTCACAAATTAGTGTAGCTGCAGGAACAAATGGATGCGGATAGATTCCCCCATAACGACTGTTACAGCTCTTTTTTTTTAACCTGTATTGGCCCCATAAAGGACTGTTACGGGGCCAGGCCTTTTTTTCCGGTAATGGTCATTATGGCCCTGTAATGCGTAGCAGTTCCCACAGTTACCAGCCATTACGTGACCATTTTTATTAACTTGAAAAGAAGTTGTTCCTTGAAACATTTATAGATGTCAGGATTCACAAATTAGTGTAGTTGGCAGTCACATAACGGATGCAGATAGATTTGTCAGTCAACACAGACAAACTCTTAAATCTTGTCTTGGACAATTTCACATTTGATTAGCTTGTCTGAACAAATTTGTAAGTGTCGGTTGAAAAGATGTGTTAAATGAATAAATGATTCCTCATTACTGATTGAATAAATAAGTCAGTGATTATTCATTTTTCGTTCAGACATCATACCATAGTGCCTGTAGGGAGGATTGAGGAATCAAGGTCCAGTCAAGAGTCAAGATGGAAGCAAAATTTAGTATGCTAGTTGTGGCTAACCCAAAAAAAAAAGCTATGCTAGTTGTGACTTCTATTACAACTAAGATACATGCATAGTAGGAAATGGTGGAAATGTTTAGGCTTCAGATAGAATGAAAATAATGAACTCCGAACTCCTAGCCACCATATAAGCATGCTAGAGTTGAGGTTTCAAGTTTGTAGTTTTTATTACACCGAAGATACATGCAAACTTAGGAATGGTGTAAATGTTTAAGGTGTGGAGAAGAATGTAAATGATGCACTAAACTGATGAGTGGTCCACACATAAGAAAAGTTAAATGGATTTGAAGGAACAAACCTGCAACTTCCATTTCCACGATATAAAGGCGTAGCATTAATAACATTCGACCAACATTGCAACGAAAGAAAATTGACACTGAACTGTGTTTCTAGTTTACATGCAAATGAGGAAATAGTTACTGAAACATGGCATTCTCCTAACAGGAAACTTCCTTGTTACACGCTAACTATTTCAAGTCAACGCTTTTTATAAGGGAAAGTACATGGCAATTATATACTTCAGGAGACAAACTTCCATAGAGATATAAAGAAAGATGATATCTTACTTGTTACAATATTCATCGAATATCTGCCGAAGTTTGTTCGGTACAGTATAAAGACCACCAACTTCTATAAAAGCAGCAAACATTTTTGGATTGTAAGGGTATATCTGGAGCCCCTGCAACATGGTCTTCCATGCTTTCGAGAGTTTTGAGTCCTTAAGATGCTTCTGGAACATTCTAACATAATGGTCGAACAAATATTCAAGATGAGAACTCTGGCTCCTCCTTTCTGAAGTCAAATACCATGATATAATCATTACTCAGCAAGAAGGATCTAAATATTATGCGATAAAATATAGAATTCAATCTGAGAATGATCCTGAAAGTAATATATTAAGCAGTTCTCTTCCATTCAGTTATAACTCACCATTTAAATGATCAGATAGCAAACATAACAATTTCTCCAGATCTAAATCTCTACAGACTGCTACAGCTGACAATGGGTGAGGTTCAGTTCGGGTCCTAGAGTACCCATACCTAGGTTTATCGGGTTTGGGTCTTAATGGGTCCAGGTTCTTTTGAACCCAAACCTCATCTTTTAGGACCCGGATCCAATCAAGCTCAGGAACCTGTCAGGGTACGCATCGGGTCTTTTGACCTTGGTTTCGATTTGTGTTCAGGCTAGGTTTGGGTCAAACGAAGTCATTTACATGGCCAGGTCCACCCAATGATGGATTAGGTCACCCACATGTGTGCCACTTCAACATATGCACCATGTGTAAATTGGATTTGTTACATGTATGTATCTTAGAATAATTAATATATTCAATACATATTGTTACTGTTAAAATTAACTAGACCCAACCACAACCTGGCCATCCTAACTTTTTTAACTGGGTCCAAGATGGTCACCCCAACACCTGAACATGACTAGACCCAATGTCCCAACCTGATTTCTAAACAGGTATTAGACCCGGGCACATTAAAATTGGGGGAGGTCCATCGGGAATCACGGATTCAGGTAACCGATGACAACTCTTATGGATTGAACATGAAATACTGAGCTGCATTATGCATATGAAAGAGTATAAAATATATCACTAGCAAATTGCCCAACGAAGTAGAATCTATGTAACGCGGAGGTGCATACGCCAGTGAGACGTGAACATGCATGACAACAAAATGCCCAACAAACTAGAATCTATGTAACTTTGAGGAGGTGCAAACACCAGTGGGACATAAACACACATCAGACAGCAACCTAGGAAAATAAGATAAGTGAACATACATATGGATTAATGCAGTGCCACCATCAGCAACTTACCCTTCTCCCAACAATTCAGGATCAGCTTTTAAAAGGTAAATTTGCAAAAGTTTTTTTATCAGCTGCCCACCAGGCATCAGCATTCTTCTTGGAAACCGGCCATGGCAGGGGCTCACCTTCACAACACTCTCATGCTGACACAGTACCACCCACTACTAAAACCCAGCCTAAGTCCACTGATCCATGTTTACCAAACACCACTTGCATGCCAATATGGCCATTCCCCACACTGCATGTTACTCAACTATTATGCACTACTGACAATGGAAAACTGGCAATGATTAGGGTCTATACAAATAGAAGAAAACACTTCGTTTTAGGCTTCAGTGCCAATAAATAAATAAATAAAGCGTAAATAAAACCAAGATTAAGAACCACATCTGTAAAAGAAAAAGAAAAACTTTCCAGTCTCAAAAACTCTCTTCCTGAAAACAAAAAATTGTATTAAAACAGACTTCATATCTTTCAGCTGTTGAAGATATCAGCACATTGCCTGCTCGCTCCCTCCCTCCCTCACCTGTGACCTCAATGTTGAAACGCAGCTTATATCCCATTCAGGTACGGACTCAAACCCTATAAGATAGATACAAGAATGCTTAAATACGTGGGAGAAGGTAAGTTGGGTTGAATAGCATCACCCAATTTCGGTGAAGTAGCCCAGTTAACACAGGTACCTGTGCCATTATGAACCTTTCTTCAGGCAAACAAATTGAGTATGGGGGCTTAACAGTAGATGTAAAGTCTAAACATGGCAATCAGAGGAGACAGATGAATGCTTTCAAGTTCACCTGTTTACATGAAACATGGGAAAATTACAGGATCCTTAATAACCTCAGTGCCTAATCAAATTGTGGAAGATGTCGTGGCAAACAAGGGGGCATAGAGGTGGAGTCGCTCGTGGGGAGAACTCTTTCCCTTTATCTCTTAGTCTGTTGGGCCTTTGTTGCTACCCAATTTATTTCCTATCATTTTGTAATCATTTATTGATGATTTCTTATCATTATTAAAGAAAATGATACAACTATATTAATAAATACTATTCTAATGAACATTAGATGAAGCGCATGTTCGAGAATAGGGGCATGAAGCTAAAACTCCTATCATGAAAAATCTGAAATTTTACGGAAGTAAAGAAGCAGACATGGAAAGGGCAAAAATACCAGGAAGAGTCATGGAAAAAGCCTCTACAAAAACTGCCACACCAGCACCCCATCCAGCAGTCAGGTCTTCAAATAAAGCAGCTGAACAGATGAAAGCAATAGACTGATCCTTTATATCTCCCCGCACCCATGCAGATCGTAATTTTTTAATATGTTCTTTAAATCCTTGGCGTGCTCTCAACAATTGCAGACTTGATGCTTGGAACTTAAAGGGAGTGTAATTTACACGACTTCCCAAGCAGGATAGAATATGTATTGCACGTAGAGCTGATGATTCTGAAATACTGTCAGAGGTACAAGCAGCAAGCTCCATTTCAGCATACCAAAAGTACAAAAGAGGCGCATTTCCTTGAAGATCCTGATCCATAATTTCAAAAGGTAACTACAAAATTGCTTGATAAACCAAGTCCAAGTATGAAATAAATCCCAACTCCCATGAGAATCGCATTGCGACAATCTAAACGAGGAACATCTATACAATCTCCCAATTATTTTCCAATTTTCATAGCATCTTTATCGCCACAAGCACAACAGAAAAAAGACTAACCCTACAATCAGAAGTAATGCATCTCTTTTATCCTTAATTCTTACTCGCTAGCAAAGACACACACATACATCCTACATCAATGCAATTCATCATCATATATAGTTTGAATCTTACCAAAGGGAGCCCTTCGATAGACGACAGTGCCATGTCAAATATCTTCCTGGCGAGATCAATATTCCCAAAAGCAGCCTCACTTCTAGCATAGACTCCACAAAGCAGCAAGTCCTATCACAACAAATTCAAAAACATTCAGACACACAAAACTGGGAAGTAGAAAGTAGCTAGTTGCAACAACAAAATGACTCAATATCGAATTAGGGTCATTGTCAAGGTTTAAGTGTAGACAGGACAAGCTATTGAGGTAGAAGATTCAAGAACAAAGTACTTGAATTCTAAGTAAAATCACGCTATTCATCCTTCTTCTTTTTTTGACAGATTATTCAACTAGAAGATTCAAGAACAAAGTACTTGAATTCTATGAAAATCCCTCTGCTCATGTCTAAGCTTTCAATGAAGACAACCCAACAAGGGTAGTTTGTAGTTTGGAAGTCAAACAAAGGCTGCAAAAGTAGCATTATCAGTTTTAATATGCGAAAGGAGCGGTAAATCACCATTACAAAGAAAAACTCAAAACAAACATTTTGAGTGAGCAATGTAGATTTAAGTTCAAATTTATTTAAAACTACAAACAAAGACACATGATGGTAAACACGAGCGTAATGAATTGGACACGCCACAAGAGGTTCCATACCTGCCGATCATTTTTCAAGAGCAATTTAGCTAAAGATCGTGATGGCGTAACGGAGCAGGCACAAGATTTCATTCGTGTGGTAAATAGCTCTTCAGCAACAAGAACAGCTTCTTCCAGGATGTAATTACGCGGGAAAGCATTTAAACAAAGCAAGATTGCATTTCGTAGGAATTTCATGATATTAGTTCTTCTAGATATATCATCTGAATGTCCCAAAAGGGATTCTAAGTTGAAATAACTTGAACTGCTATCTGTCCTAGTTAGCACTTCATCGACCTTCCTCAAATCTTCTAAAATTGAATATGGTAGAGTCTCTAAGCTGAGGGTATTTTCAGCCCAACTTGGACTATTCGTGCACAACCTGGAAACAAAGCAAACGAAGCAGGTCAAAGATATTACATGTCATCTCACACCACAAAGAAACAACTACAGAAATATATATATATATTACAGAGCAAAGAGGTTTTCTAATCCCACACACGTATGGCCAAGCCCAAGCCTGCCCAGGACCCAGACATGTGCCAAGTGGTACAATGTGCCAGACCAAGTTGTCCAACCACTGTCCTGGCCCAGGTATTAGGCCAGTTCACTAATCAGATGGACCACAGTGTACAAACCAAAAACAAGATGCCTGGTGCGTTCAACATAACAAGTATGCCCTACCTGATGAGCAGATCATCCTGTTTCAGTACATTTACATGTTGGGGCCCACCCAATGAACATGTACGCACACAATATACAGATGTATGTAAATTGGTAACCAAGTGCTGAACGGCTGTATAGCGAGCACAAGTTACAGGTACCATGCACACAATATCTGTTGCACGGACATGTAAATTTGCCTATACAAGAGGGGGCTAAATCTCATGGATTGAAGAAAGAGAAGAAGAAGAAACTAGAACTCGACAACAAAGTGAAATGGCATCCTATAGATAGTCATTTTAGCATATTACAAACCGTTGAGAAATTTTCCCGCCAAAGAAATCAACGACTTGGGACACCAAGCAGAAACGGGCCTCCTCTGAGTGCAATGAAAATAGATATTCGCTGACATCTTCAAACAAGATGACTCTCGAGAGTTGTTCATCACCTTCTTTACCTGCAGTTTTATAAGTAGTCAAGTACAAAAATAAAAAAAAATAAAAAAAAAAAAAAACCTGACTCGTCGAAAAAAAAACACTGAGCTATTTAACAATAAATTTCGAGTAAACAAGTAGCTATAAAGTGAATGAAAGTGCGGCCATGTAGAATGTTATAGGTAAACAGGATGTAGAACTAATAGGAAGTAGAATGAAAATGGACATTGAGGACTAGAAACAAAAATCACCATGAGAAAACATCTAACTATCTATATGAGGAAAAGAAAGAAGGAAGCACCAGAAATATCACGCACAGGCATCCATTGCTCACAGTCCCGTGATGACTCTTCTTCTGACCATCTATTCCAGGTAGATGAGTCATTGATCTCAGTGTCAGCTTCAGTGTCAACACTAATACCTAGCTTCTTCAGCAAAGATTCAACGTCTTCTTCCTGCTTCATATTTTCAGTCTCAGAAACTTCTCTGATATCTTCATCAGTGACAACACCTGCTGCTAATTTCTCTGGCTCTTTGCTAGTTTCACTGTTCTTGGATAGAGGCTCCAACCAACCAGTCCACCCACCTACTTCATTTTCTTCAGAGGTATCCTCTATAATGACCTTCTGCCTATTTTCCTCCTCTTTTTCCAGCCATGCAGACCACCCAAGTGCTCCATCTTCCCCAATTCTTGCACCATTACCATTCCAGAAGTGCTCAAATAGTCTTTGCTTACTTTGCTCAGTGAGAAGCAAAGACGGGCAAAATAAACTGTACTCAATCTCGGCTTGAAGTAATCCAGTTGCTAACTCTTGGTAGCCAGCTTGCCACTCGAACCTGCAAAGGCTAATAAATACATCAACCAGACCAAGCTCTAGTTGAACAAAAGCAGGATCTGTTGACTGTTGTTTGCCAATTTGCTGAACCTGCATCAGAAACACGTAAAAAGAGATTAATATAAGCACCGGATTGATTGATGCTGTGTAACTTATGTACTCTATAGCTATCATACCCAAATAGCAGATGTGTAGGTTTCAACCATAACTAATTACAGATCATCACCATCATCCAAGCCTAATCCCAATTACTTGGGGTCGGCTACATGAATCCCGTTCCATCATTCCACTCAATCAAGGGGTTTGGAATGTCATATTATTCAGATTCATGAAGAAAGTTACAGCATGAATTTGATGCGGCTGCCAACCTGACGCAACCCTTGTCCTTTATGTTTGATGCCGGGCTGGGGACCAGTAATGCGAGCGCAAAACTCCCACAGGCGCAATGTGCTAGACTATTACATGGCTGATTACAATCAAGTGCTATCTAATAGTCAATTACAGATGCACATTTAATATTCTACATTTGGGATCAATTGTGTAAAGTTAGTTTATTCGGCTTAGTGGCTTTTATGAGTGCCCACTGCTGTGCAATGCACTAGACTATTACATAGGCTGATTACAATCAAGCGCCGTCTAGTAGCCAATTACAGATGCACTTTTTTTTTTAAAGGCAACAAACTGAAAATGCATTAAACTAAAAAGAGAAGAGAAACAAGGAAAGGAAAGAAAAGAAGCAGCACAGAAAAGGGGGGGTCAAATCTGCTGAGACAGCAGAAAAGCCCCTAACTGCCTAAAAAACTAGGATCTAAGTTATTCAATTCCTTAACATTTGTAGCTCATTCGATCACCATCTTTTTAGCCCTAGATCCCACAGCCTTAACGGTAGAAGAAAAATCATCGAAGCATCTTTCATTCCTTTCTTCCTAAACAGCCCACCAGATAGCAAGAATGGCCATGCGCCAGATGATGGATTTGATCCTCCCAAGATTGAGACCATTCCAAGAAGAGAGCAGATTGACGGCTGATTCAAGAGTGCACCAACTAACCGAAAATCTCTGACAAAACTCTGCCCAAATAAGAGAAATGAAAGAGCAATGAACCAGCAAATGGTTCACTGATTCTGGCTCACGCATACAACATAGGCAAATATTTACGATCTGCATGCCTCTCTTAGCCAGGTTGTCAATAGTAAGGACTCTATTACGACCCGCAAGCCATCCAAAACAAATGAACTTAGGAGGAACTGGGTACTTCCATATGAACGGAGCAACGTCATGCGAGATGTGCGCCGCAGGATAAATGAAGGCATATAGGGACTTGATGGAAAAAGAACCAGATTTCTCCAACAACCAAACAAGGTTGTCGGGCTGAGTAGGGATAGGCATTGTCTTAGAAATGCAGTCCTGAAGAGCCGTAAACTCCCTGGCTTTCCTATCGTTGAGATTTCTGGTGCATCTGATGTCCCAGACAGTTTGAACTGGCGTGAGAGAGCAACATCTATTGATAAGGATATCTTTGTCAGGAGAAAGCCGGTAGATTTGAGGAAATTGAAGTTTTAGAGGCTTTTCCCCAACCCATAAATCTTCCCATAACCGAATAGAAGAGTTGTTACCCAACACATAGCTGTTGTTCTCTATTACTAGATTTTTAGCTGTAAGAACTCCTTTCCAAATGTGGGAAGCCTTATAATACGGAGATTCTTTAGGCCACCAACCACCGTGCAAAGAACCATACTTCCCTTTGTCAATCGAGGCCCATAGAGCGTCCTTTTCAGAGGCAAGTCTCCAAGCCCATTTCCCTAGCAGCGCCGAATTCATGACTTTCAGATTCTTAACATTAGCACCGCCCTCCCTGAACACTTTGCAAACTTCGTTCCACTCAAGCAAATGAATCTTCCTCTGATTTTCCTTACCAAACCACAGAAAGTCTCTTCTAATTTTGTCGATAGACTTTAGAACTGGGCCTGGACATCTGAACAGCGACATAAAGTAGAGGGGGAGGCTAGTAAGGGCTGCTTTGATCAGCGTCAGCCGACTGCCCATAGATAAATAGCGGCATTTCTAAGAAGCCAGGAACTTTTGAAACTTGCTAATGAACCTCTCCCACATAGATTTCGGCGAGGGTCCCACAGAGAGGGGAAGACCAACAAAGGAAGTTGGAAACGTATCTACGTGGCAATCGAGTGTTGTTGCAAATGTCCGGAGAGTCTGAAAAGGAACGTTAATTCCAAGCATATTCGATTTGCTCATATTGATTCTAAGACCAGATACCTCTTCAAAACAGCGCAGGGCAATAAGGAGGTTCTCGATGCATTCAGCCGATGCGTCAGAGAAGATAAGGGTGTCGTCAGCAAACTAGATGTAAGGGGATCCGACAACCCAGGCATCGCAATGCCGCCGAGAAACCTAGTTCCCGCCCTCTGATGAACATTTTAGACAGCACCTCGCCGACAATAAGGAAGAGAAGAGGAGAGAGGGGGTCCCCCTGCCGCAGCCCTCTCGAGCTTTTAAAGAAGCCTCTAGGGGATCCATTTAGAATTATAAAAAAGTGGGCCGAACCAATGCAAGCAGCGATCCACCTTCTCCACCTGACCCCGAAGCCCATCTGAGAAAGCATATAAAGAAGAAAATCTCAATCAACGTGATCATAAGCCTTGGCAACATCCAACTTATAAAAAATACCTTTCGACTTAGACTTGTGGCAAGAATGGAGAACTTCATTGGTGATAAGAGCTCCATCCGTAATCTATCTACCTTTGCTGAAAGCATTTTGATTACGAGAGATGAGATTCCCGACAACTTTTGAAAGCCGAGAAAATAAGATTTTCGCAAGGATTTTATAGGGGCTCCCTATCAGACTAATAGGTCTGAATTCAGAAAAAGAGCTAGCTCCAACCACCTTAGGAATAAGGGAAATGAATGAAGCACCAAGCCCTTTCGATAGTTTACTTCTAGCGTGGAATTCCTGGACGAACAGAAGGACGTCATGGCGGACAGACTCCCAAAAATTCTGATAAAAGCTAATTGGAAATCCATCTGGCCCTGGAGACTTGTCCCCTCCCAATGCAACGACTGCAGCCTTGACCTCAACTTCAGTGAATTGGGATTCCAACAAGTCAGCATCAACAACCTCCAATCTGCTGAAGGAAATATTGTCTAAGCGCGGTCTAACCCAGTTTTCAGCCGACAGAATGTCTTTGAAATGAGTAATGGCGAGATTTTCAATCTCTTTTTTATCCTCAACTCTGTTCCCATTATCAAATATGTTGATGATGGCCTTAGATCGGGCATGCATATTAGCTATATTATGAAAGAACTTAGTATTTTTGTCACTCTCAGCAATCCATCTAACTCTGGATTTGATCCTCCAAGAGGCTTCTTCTTCAAGGGCTCCGTTCGAGAGGTCCTGAATAATGCTAATGCGCCTGGATAGGGATTCTGGCGAGATCGGATTAGCTTCATACTCCAAATCAATTCTCTGGAGTTCGACAAGAAGAGCTTCGACTTCGGCCTCTCTCTTCTGAACCTCCTGCTGACGCCATTCCTTCAGTTTGGATTTGAGAAGTCTGAGTTTGCCAAGGAGCTTGTGGCCAACATAACCCTCCACCTGGAAGCTAGACCACCAGTCAATTATCTTTTGTCGGAGACCCTCTGACTGGAGCTAAGAGGAATTGAACCTGAAACGTTTCGAACCCCAGTTGTCATCCTCCACAGATAAAAAGATCGGACAATGATCAGAAGTGGTTCTCGGCAAGGCAGTTTGCTGAGCAGATGGAAAAGCCTCAATCCATTCAGGATAAACGAGGAATCTGTCCAAACAGGATTAAATAGGAGGCGATCGGCCATTGGTCCAGGTGAATCTAGCTCCTAAAAGCGGCAAATCAATGAGCTGTTGAAGCTGAATCCACTCGAAAAACTGAAGCATTGCAGAGGAAGGCCTTCTCTTTCTGGAGTGTTCTTCTGCAAAGCGAGTGACATTGAAGTCGCCAGCCACACATAACGGCCCTGAAAAGGATTGTCTGGCCTGGGTCAACTTGTCCCAGAAGTTTGACCTGACGGAATCAATATTAGGCCCATACACAACGACACAAGACACTGAAAAGAAGAATACTTATCTTGAAGTTTGACCGTCATCGAACACCCGCCGCTAGATGAAGACAGGAGGTCTCCCTTGGACGATTTCCAAGCAAAAAGAATCCCACCCGAGCTACCAACAGCATCCAAAGAAAGCCACTTGGCGTCGTTCGCCCTCCACAAGGTAGCCAACAGATTATCCTTGAAAAGAGAAACCTTAGTCTCCTGAAGACACACAACATCAAGATTTTTCCTACTAATAGAGGCTTTAATCAGGCTCCTTTTATATTTGGAGCCGACCCCCTTGAATATCCAAGAGATTATCTTCATTGGCTAACCACACTTCCCCGATTGCCCCGTCTCCTGGCTTTGGCTTTTGAAGCAGAGATAAACCTTGGACTGGCTTCCAATTGTTGCAGCTCGCGGCTACTAGAAATCTTGGCTAGATGTTTTACTGGAGATCTGCACTTTTCGATAGGTCTGCCTCTATTCTCTATGCACTGAAATAAAGCTATGTAATCCTCCAACCGATCCCCAAAGGACAAACCGAGAGACCTCCCAACCTTCCCGATAGCTTCTCTTGTCCATCGTTTGTTCTGAATCTTAGCTAAAAGATCAGATTTATTCCTCTCCGATGGCAATGGCTCGATCTGAGTATCAGCAATCATCTGCAGAGGTTCCGCCATTAAGACGTCACTGGACAGGTTGTCTTGGAATAGCGTGATTGGGCTTAGCTTCAAAGCATCAACAAAGGGATGAGAGGAATTAGAAGGGGAAATGGGGGATACTCAGAAAGGCTACAATTGGACATAAGTCTCCCAGCAGAGCCGACATCTGGGTCGAAGAACGGACTCAGGTTGGAAGAATGCATGGGAGTGAGAAGGATATTAGGTGTTTTCCAAATAAGGGCGGGAGAGCCAGGGCGATTGAGATGAAGAGGATGAGAATCGCTGGGGGGGAGGACGAGATTAGATGAGGTAATGGCTAACGGGTGAGAAGATGAAACGGGTTGGGTGGGTTGATGAACGGTGGAGAAAGTATCAGCAGGAGTCAGGTCCAAACCCAAACAGGAAACTCTGCACGGATAGCAAGACGAGGAGGGAAGGGCCTGGATATCTACCACGTGTCCAAGGCTGGGCATGGATGACCAGCAGCACGCGCCCCGCGTCCCACGTTGCATGAAGGGGAGGGAGAGACTGACAGGCTATTAAAAGCCCCTAACGACGGATGACAACGTGGCTCACAAACCGACGAGCGGACGGATATATCTCCCAGATAATTGGCTGCCTGCATGTCCTTCGACCCTGAATTCTCTGCTCGGTTGCTACGCGTCAACGGAGCCATTGTCCTTGTCAGGGCGCACGATGGACGAGGTGTTGCAGCTATTGGAGAAGACGGCTCGACGACTCCACATCTCCCGGGCAGCAAGGGTGCAATCATTTCGTCTACTGGCAACAGTAAGGCTGTCAAGCTTCGGCAATGGTAATCCACTGGAGCATAGGGCTTGTGCACATTCTTCTGAAGGCGACGGGTGGTTCTTCATCGACGTCGTCGGGGGACCTTCTCTGATTCACCACAGATCACCCCACCGAGGAAGCGGGCCATCCTGGGCTTCTTTGATAACCGGAAACTCGAGAGAACGATCCTCAACGACCACCTTCACCGACGAAGGCGGCAAAGCGCCCTTCTTCCTTCTAACTCTGACTCTGATGACGCCGATCTCCTCCCTGAGCATCGTCTTAGAGTCCAATTTGAGATAAGACCCAAGATAGGCAGCCACAGAGATGAAAAACTCGTCGGACCAACGTTCCAACGGAATACCCCAGACTTGAAACCACACATTCTCCATGCCAAAGATGGAGAAGTCATCCCACTTCATAATTATGACCACCGGCCCTCCAGAATGAAGACGGCTTGCCATAAGCGGCATTTCCAGATTGATCCCAAGACACCTTTACCCAAAGTTCGTTGTAACCCAGCGGTTTGATGTTATAGTTGCCCGGACGAAAACCCGTTGTTTCTGCTATCCAATCTCTCACCTGAGAAATAGAAGCACCTTCTTTGCATTAAATGATGATCGTATCCTTGAGATCATCTCTGGCCCTGCAGAAATCCTCCAAATTAACAGTAATGGGAACGTCCAACTTAGGAAAGGAGGGGTCGAAGGTAGCGAGTTGCGGGATAGGACTGGGAGAGGGTTCGGGTGAGAGGGAATGGCTGTGAGGACTAGGGCGAGCAGGATTCTGGTGAAGGAGGACCTCCTTAAAAAAAGGAGCCTCCGAAACGATTTGGGGGGGGGGGGGGGGGGGGGTTTAATTCTACATCTGGGATCAGTTGTGTAAAGTTAGTTTATTCAGCTTAGTGGCTTTCATGGGCGCTAGCTGCTGCCTGCAATTTTCCACTATATATTAATTTGGCAATGCTAACAATGAATTTCAGTATTACTGGTCCACATTCTTCTTGAATTACACCAAAGAATATGAAACTGACAAATCAATTTAACAGTTCGACACGAGATAAAGGATACTCCAAAAGATGTCCCTATGATCATCATTTCCATTATACGCGTATAAAGAAATAGGAACACCACCAGCAGCTAATAGGTGATCTCTTTATGTATGAAGATAGTTTCATGAACCCTAGGGCCTCTTTGGATTCATGGCAAGGATAGTGAATATTGTATCCCATGAAACTAACTTTCCGTTGTTTGTGAAGCCTTCCTTTGTGGGAATTTGTGGGAAACACTATTTCCCAATTCCTTTTCTTTTGTTTGAAAATCAAAATTTTTATTTTTCCATGCCCACCCCTATGAAAGGCATGGGTTTTATAAGAGTTTAACCCAAATGTACCACCGTTCATCTTCAATTGACTCATGCTATATGTGCCAACGTGCCACCATCCATCTTCTCTTGCACCCCACATGTGCTAATCTGCCACCATCCATCTTCTCTTGTAACCCACAGATGCAAAGCATCCAACATATGCTAATGTGCCACATGTGCCACCACCATCCTCCCTTGCACCCCACATGTGCAAACCACCCCAAATGCGCCAATGTGCCACATTTACCATCATCCATCTTCGATCGCTCCATATATGTGATGTAGGCCCATGGGCCCAGCATGTGCTAATTTTGGACTTTTTTTTTAAGATAACAAAAGTTTTCATTAAAAAGGCACTAAGATAGCACCCAGAAAAAACAAAAACAAAAAAAGCAGCTAACAAAGATTGAAAAGAAAGATAACATCTTTTCCAACCACCCCTCACCCACCACCCACTCGGCAACGATATTCCATACACTAATGACAACCCACTTGCCACTTCTACTACATTGCGGAAGCATCTACCATTCCCTTACCCATATTGACCATACGTTGGCAAGAAGACATGGCCTCTAAAGAGCTTGAACTTTTTTGCGAAGGACAACCCCATGACAAGCCACAAAAGAGAACTCCAACACCGGAAGGCATGGACTAAGCCAAATTGATCTAACAAAAATAGATGCCCACACTCGGCTTAGCAAAGGGATAGTGGTTGAATAGATGGTTAACCGATTCGGCATTGGACATGCACATAAGAGGCATGTGTTAGGCATAACCGTAGAACACTTTTGGAGGTTGTCGATCATCAAGCCTCCATTTTTACCCACAAGCCATCCAGCCTAACTTATCCTTAGTCCAAAGCAAACTGTCACTTTGACTAACCGATAGCCAAAGATGCAAAAACTCCAATAGAGCAGCATACTCATCCACCTCATCGTCCAAGATGAAACAACGGCGAGGCGAAGTCCACACAACTGAGTCACCACATATATCATAGCACCTATCAACCGAGACACCCATCCGAAGCAAGGCAAGTAGTAACCAGGAATCTAATATGAAGAGGCACATCACCACTCACATCTTCCCAAAAATGGATCTTCTCCCCGTCCCCCAAGGAAAATGCCATACCTTGCTTGAACTTAGCTCTCACGCTAGAAATACCTTTTCCAAGCCACCGACGCATTTAGTTAGAAAACTCCTTAGTCCAACCACCTTCCATACATCCATACTTGCTTACAATGATCTCTCTCCAAAGAGCTCCCACCACCACCATTTACCCAAAAAGGGCCTCATTCATCAAATCCAAGTTTCGAATATTAGTGCCACCTTCATGGTAAGGTTTACAAACTTCACCTCACTCCAACAAGTGGAACTTTCTTCTTGGACAAGTCGCCCAAAAGAAAATCACATCTAAGCTTTTCAAGGTGAACAAGGACCACTTTCGAGCACCAAAAGAGCGACATGAAGTAAAGGGGCAAGTTAGATAAAGCCTCTTTAATAATAGCAATCCGCCCTCCAAGTAACAAATACCGCCCTTCCAAACTGCCAATTTCCTCTCGAATCTTGCAACCACTCTTATCCCAAAGATGCTTGGCCGGCTTTCCAATATAAAGGGGAAGGCCCAAATAAGACAATGGTAAGGATCGTGCCTTGCAACTAAAGGAACCAACTAGGCGCCTAATTGCATTATTTTGTTTTGGATTGTTTATTTATAAATTTAGGACCTAATATCAAGAACTGCAGTTTAGTATTTGTGGAAGATATGAGGGGGTATGACTGAAGATAAGGAAGTTAATTAAAAGATATGATTAAAGCTATGGGAGGATGTGAATAAAAATATAAGGGCTGATTTAAAGATGTGATTGAAGATTTTGAGGATTATTTCCAAATTTGCTTTTATTATTAATAAGCTTCTTGCCATCTTAGGTAGATTAGATTGATTTGAAATCAATCCATTAGTTGGGGGATTTTCATTAAAAGTTGTCTTTAGGGTATGTAAAAGGGGGGCAATGTAGCAAGTAGGCATTCCAAAATTTTCTAACTGTGAGTTCTCTTAAGTATATTATAAGAGAAGAAGTTTGATATCAACAAAGTTGGTTTTCCTTCTCTACCCAAATATTCTTATTGGTGTACTATTGCCCATTTCTCTGCGATTCGGGTGTTGAGATCCCATTGACTCAAGAACCAGGTTGCACCATTATGGCACCAAAGCAGGTCATCTTTGGAGATTTTTTACTCTACGTCATCTCCTAATGGCTTCGAAGGGGATGGCGCAGGAAGATTTTGCACAAGTAACCCAATGGTCCCCGGCGGAAAAACCTCAAATCTTCGTGTTTTTCACGATCTCTCCCAAATTATTAAGGATTTTTTGGGGATTTCTCCCTAGGGTTGGTTGGTTTTACTTTTACCATATGAAGGTATCCCTAGGGTTGGTTGGTTTTACTTTTACCATATGAAGGTATCCATGGGAGTTTTCCTTATCAAGGGGAGGTATTTTGGTGTTTTCCGGCCACTTTAGAGGTGAGGCTCCACCATTTTTGGCCCCATGGGGACCTTGGACATACACCACATGATCCGGCGTATACCTGGTGTGCTCCTTTTTTATTTTGTGGCAATGTGATGTGTCTATGTGACCCTCTCTATGGAGTTTCATGCTGGTTCTTGACTTTTCTCTTCTTTTTGAACCTATAACCCATTGTTTGAGACCTTTATTCTATGGAACTCTGTCCAGGATTGTTCTCTATAATTCTCCATAAGTGTATGTGGATCATATGGATGACAAAAGTTCTTTCGAATCTAGCGCGAGGTCTTTGGATTCACATCCCTTATTGATTGCAACCGTCAAGTTGGATGGTAATAATTATTTACAGTGGGCTCAGTCCGTGAAATTATTTTTGGGAGGAAGAGAGAGACTTATCTACATATTAGATGATGCTCCCGACCCTACAGATGAACATTACAAAACCTAGACCAAGGAGAACCAAGTCATGGCTTGGTAACTTAACAGTATGGATCCGTCTGTCAGTAACTTTGATATCGCCAGGTTTCAACAGGATTCACGATCTTTAAAGGAGTACTTTTCTGCCCTTCGAGGTATGTGGGATGAGTTGGATCTCTATCATCCTCTTCCGTCCGAGTCCAAGAAAGATTATGATCTTGTTTGTAAACAACAGAAAGAAACCTGAAGCATGCAGTTCCTTTCCGATCTTAACTCCAAATATAAAGGTGTTCGTGAGCATATTATAGTGATGGATCCTCTTCCCCCCTTGACAGCAATTTATGATATGATCTAGCGCATTGCTACCCCATCCACATCAACCTCCGTATCATTTGATAATTATGCATACGCAGTTGGTACTAGTCTTCTTTCAATCCTACATCTAGAACACATGGGTGTGGTTGTGACTTTTGGTATAGCAATCAAGCCCAGGGTCGTACTATCGATCGTGGTGGCTACCGTGGCCGAAGTGGATGTGGAGATGACCGTGATGCGTCTCGCAGTTATACACATTGTGGGGACCCAAATCACTATGTTGATCGGTGTTGGAAACTTATGGGTCATCCACCTTGGGCGAGTGCTTCTTTGGCTAGTAGTGCACCTTCTGATGCTGATCAACTTCACAGCCTACACTTGGGAGAACATCAAGGGAAGTCGCCTTCAAGTGATATTGTCATCGTCTCCCGAGAGATCTATGATGCCCTTATGCGATTCCATGTTCGTGATAAGCCCGATGTTTCTAGATCCGTTGTAGCCCAATTAGGCACTGCTCTCCATGTATCGTCATCTCCTTCATACTAAGTCATTAACTCAGGAGCCACCTCGCACATGACCGGTAAGCCTCACTTGTTTAATTCTTACCTTCCTTCTAATCAGTCACATTTTGTCACTGTTGTGGATGGAAACCAAACCCTTGTATCTGGGACCAGTACCATTAAGCTATCTTCTTCCTTGCATTTGTCGTATGTTCTACATGTTTCTAGTTTTCCTCTCAATCTACTACCCATTAGTTCTCTTACGAAATCCTTAAATTGTTCTGTAACATTCTTTCCCTCTCGTTGTATGTTTCAGGACCTTCAAACGAAGCGGATGATTGGTGGGAGCCATGAACATGACGGGTGACGGCATTCACTTCCTAGATGATGTATCTTCCATAGGAACTAGTGTTTTATCCTTAGATAGGGAGTCCGTGTCTAGGTGGCATTACCGCTTAGGGCACTCATCCTTGTCTAGATTAAAGCTCTTGTTTCCTTCAATCTTTGTATCTAAACCCTTATGCTGTGAGACTTGTGAGTTCTCCAAACATCATCGGACTATCTTCCCTCCTAGTTCATCTGATAGGAAACCTAGACCTTTTGAACTTGTCTACTCTGACGTTTAGGGCTTTGCTCCTGTTATCTCTCTTTTTGGATACAAGTATTTTGTCACATTTATTAATGATTATACTCGAATGACACGGGTGTATCTTCTAAAGTCTAAACATGAAGTATTTGATATGTTTAAAATATTTTACAATGAGGTGGTTACCCAATTTCAATATTCTATCAAAGTTCTTCAGTCGAACAATGGGGGCGAGTACTTGTCACATGTCTTTCTGTTTTTCTTGCAGGACCATGTTATCTTCGTGTCCACGGACTCCTCAACAAAATGGTGTGGCTGAGCGAAAGAGTCGTCATCTTCTTGAGGTCACCCGTGCCCTCTTACATGGTATGAATCTGTCTAAATGTTTTTGGGATGATGCCTTGCTTACTATTGTATTTCTAATTAATTGCATTTCATCTCGAATATTATCTCGCAAGTCTTCATTTGAAATTTTGCATCCACACAATAAACCCTTTTCCTTTACCCCCTAAAGCTTTTGGATATACATGTTTTGTTCAAATTATCGATGGAACTAATGACAAGTTGAGTCCACGGGCCACAAAGTGTCTTTTTAGGCTACTCTAGATCACAAAAGGGGTACAAATGTTATGACCCTCGGACCAATAAGAGATATGTTTCCGCTGATGTGACGTTCTTTGAAGACATTCCATATTTCTCTGGTGATGGGAGATCTTTACATAGCCATCTCATGAGTCAAGGTGAGCATGTGCAATCTTCCTCCATACCCCTTCCTGTCTCATGTCTTAGTGATGTTCCCACTCTATATGTCTCAAAGCCCATTCTTGTGTATCATCGACGAACTAAATCCTCAACTACTAAGCCGCCCTGATGCAAGATGATGGAAACTATCCTGGGGTGCATGATAAGAGATCAATTACACATTAATTTCAGCAATCAACATGTAAAATCAAGCATATCCTCATAGTAGATTCAAAAATTCAGATTTATAATATGAAGATCTTAGGTTTTCACATACACAGTGTATGAAAATATAAAATAGTTCAAGAGTGGCCCAGTTGGAAGTAGGAACTTCCAATCTAGCGTAGGCACGTTTCACACTCAAGGGAATGACTAGTAGGTTTTATGATTAGGGTTAAGAAGGGGAAAATCTGAAATATGGAGAATTAGGGTTCCTGGGAATTGGGAATTTTGGAATTAGGGTTTTTAGAAATTGAGGAAAATAAGAAGTTGAAGATCTAGGGTTTAGAAGGTTGTAATGGATGGGAAAAGAGGAAAATATTAGATGAAGAGAATACCTTTCGAAGAAGAAGAAGAGG
Organism: Magnolia sinica; assembly: GCF_029962835.1. NCBI lineage: Eukaryota > Viridiplantae > Streptophyta > Magnoliopsida > Magnoliales > Magnoliaceae > Magnolia > Magnolia sinica. The sequence continues at coordinate 69,294,653 of NC_080587.1, read as the reverse complement.
AAGGATGTACCTTGGAATCCACCACCAAATAAGCTTCTACCCTTCGACAATTTAATTGGAAGGGAGAGTTTTTTTAAATTAAAAAAACCCTAGAAAATAATGAAGAAAATTGCTTCACACAAGAGAGTTCCACTCTTCTTCTTTTTTCTTCTCAATAACACCACTAGCGTTGGAACTCCACCCCCCCTTGTGCTTTTATAATAAAAAATTCGGAATTAAAATCCAACATAATTACAACTATGCCACTCACTTAAGTAAAGTGGCCCATCGTCCAAAATAAGAAAACTAAAACATATATTATCAATCTCAACCATCAAATAACTCCTAAAAATAACAAAAACCCTAAATAAAGCAAGATCAAAGTCCAAGGGGACTAGATGTAAAAGATCTAGTGGCCCAATGGCCTGATCGACAAGATCCAAGGTCGGATCGACACGAAATAGAAATCCTATGACTAAAATAGTCTCCTAAGCAGCGCACATGCATCATCCCAAGGTGGGGTCTTCCTGATGCAAGTCCAATGCATGTGGGGTATTCAAAATGGCCTGTCAGGCCCCATTTGGAACTCGTCTCTCATCCACAAAAAAAGCTGCACTAATGTGGGTGGTCGTCTCCGTCTCTGGTACATCCGATTAGGTCCTCTGATGTCCCCATCACACCCCTCATCTCATATGCTTCTACCGGTGGTTCAGGTATACCTTCGTTATCTCATGATGATGATCTTCATATTGCCTTGTGCAAGCCTGCCCATTCATGCACTAAACATCCCAATAACAATTTTGTTTCATATCACCATCTTTCACCTACACTCCAGTCTTTTGCAGCTTCCATATCCTCCACTATTACCCCGCGTGACTTGAAGGAAGCTATGAGTAGCCCTAACTGGACTAAGGTAATGATGGACGAAATGTAAGCATTGGAAGAGAACAAGAATTGGGAGTTAGTTCCTTTAGCTAAAGGCAAACAGACAGTTGGTTGTCGGTGGGTCTATATCAACAAGTACCTTCCCGATGGTTCTATTGATCGGCATAAGGCACGGCTAGTTGCCAAGGGTTATAATCAGACATATGGCATCGACTACTTTGAGACATTTTATCCTGTGGCCAACCTTAACTCTATTCATGTGGTTATCTCCTTGGCAATCAATTTATCTAGGCCCCTCTTTCAACTCGACGTGTAGAATACCTTCTGGCATGGCGATCCCACCAAGGAGATTTATATGGATCAACCCACAAGCTTCTTTATGGCCTCTAACAAACGTGTCGCCTGAAGAAGTCCATTTAAGGCCTTAAGCAGTCCCCACGTGCCTAGTTCGATAAATTTAGTCGTGCTCTCCTAGACTTTGGATTTATCGGCAATCAAGCCGATCACTCCATCTCCATCTGTCGTCGGCCTGCTGAGATCATGGTGATGATTGTTTATGTAGATGACAACATGTTGTCTGACGATGATACTAACGAGATGGTGCAGCTTAAATCTTTTCTCAAGACTCGATTTGAAATCAAAGACCTAGGCACTCTTTGGTATTTTCTTGGCATAAAAGTTGCTTGGTCTAAATTTGGGATTGTGCTCTCACAAAGGAAATATGCTCTTGATCTTCTCTCCAAAACTGAGATGCTAGGATATAAGCCTACTACCACGCCTATGGATCCTACTTATGAAATTATTCCTGATGATGGTGAGCTTCTCTCTGATCCTGGGATGTATAGACGATGATTGATAGACTCATCTATCTCACTATTACACGGCCAGACATCTCATATGTTGTGGGAGTTGTAAGTGAATTCATGCATTCTCCTCGGACCACACATCTGACCGCAGTATATCGTATCCTCTGGTATCTCAAGTCCTCCTCAGGCAAAGGTTTACTTTTTCAACCGCATGGCCATCTTCATTTGTCTGGTTATTCTAACGCCGATTGTGCTAGAAGTACACATGATCGACATTCTACGTCCAGGTACTGTATGCTCGTAGGTGGCAACCTTGTAACTTGGAAGAGCGAGAAACAATTTGTCACCGCGCGATCTTCAGCCGAGGCTGAGTTTTGGGCCATGGCTCATGCGACATGTGAACTTATTTGGCTTCAAACCCTCTTACAAGAACTCGGTTATCCTCCTTCGAATCCTATTCCCTTGCATTGCAACAGCCTGGCTACCATTCACATTGCTAACAATCCAGTGTTCCATGAGCGCACAAAACACATTGAGGTCGACTGTCATTTCATTCGGGAAAAGTTGCTACAAAGGAAATTTCTACTCCTTTCGTTCACTCCGGGGACCAGTTGGCCAATGTTCTTACCAAATCTCTAAGTATGGATGCACTTCTTTGTATTTGTGACAAGTTGGGCATGATCAATATGTATGCTCAAACTTGAGGGTTATATGTTTTTACGTGTCCTTTTGTGTGTGCATGTTCACAGTGTTTGGTGCTCCTGCGGAGCACTTTATTGTAACTCAAGTATTATAATAAAAAGGGTGTGTGGGGTCGGGAGCCCTAACACATGTTTTCACCAAACCTCTCTCTCCTTCTCCGTCTCTTCTCTCACTCTTCCATTTCTTCCATCTTCTTCCTCCAATCTCTTCCACTCTACTTAAACATGCTCTTATACTCCATCGCATGAGAAAACACATTGGTTGTAATTTGCTTCGTCCAACCGTCGCCCAATTCGTAACATATTTTCTAACACTAAAAAGGTTGTATGCAAAACAATCTAAAGCTTAGAAGCTTTATAGTGTTGGCCGATCAGAATAATGAGCATTAGTCAAAGAAGCTCGAAGGACGGTCCAACAAATTATCCTTTCATAGTGATTCTGCACGTAAGTACTAAAGGCATTAAATTCATCAAAAGCCTTAGTAAGTGCGTTAAAATTGGTAGACAATGATGACAAGCCAGCACTAAGATACATTTACGATGCGATAGAGAGGGCCAGATCAAAATTTATTAAACACTTTAATTATAAAGAACATAATTACTAGCCTGTATTATATATAATATATAGAAGATGGGGCAGCCAAATGCCATCTCCTTTATATTCGGTTACCTACATCCTAAATCCTACCGTATTCTTCAATTTCCTTTTCCAAGTGAGGCAAAAGCGACACATATGATAGGATTTCTTGACATTTTGGAGAGAATGGTTCTACATAAGGATGAACATGATAGGATATCCGGACTTCTAGATTTCTACTTAAAGAGCGTGTCGATTTTCTTAAGAGACAATCATCCGGCATAAAACTATGAAAGTGCCAGGTATAAACATCCTCGAGAGTTACTGTTATTCAAACTTAGAATATTTTTTTTACAAACTAGTCTCAAACTGTTATTTATTAAACAGCTGACTGGTGAGGAATGTACGAAGGGGACCCAAACAAGAAGGATCCAATACTAAAGGCATTGGCCCTAAAAATTCATGTCTTTACATGTCCTGCAAGCAGTTGCGAGTGCAACTAGAGTACATTCAAGTCGATAAGATTTTCAATTCACTCTTCAAATGTTGGATTTAGAGTGAATATTAAAACCTAAAAGTATCTGATAGTAATCGCTAATTCACTTTCAATTGAAATGTTATACAATTACACACTAAAAAAAAAGAAGAATTGTCTTGAACAAAAGAAGCTAAATGACCTAGTTTTTGTCCAATATAACCAAAAGCCACGAGAACAATTCCAGGCTAGGCGAGAAAAACCTAATTTCTATGATCCCCTTTGCCTAGATAATTTGGAGGCAGATTGTGAGTGGATTGTAGAGACAAAGGACCCAGCTCTTTGCAGGCAAGGAACTAACATGGGCCTAAGTAGAAGATGTCGCATTTGAATCGGCATTTGAAGAAAGTTATTCAAGTCAAAGGTGGAGAAGATGGGCAAGCATGAAAACTAGTAGCAATCAAGGCCAGGAAGCAAACAAGATTGAAGAGATACATGCAAAAGATGATCAATATCTACCATTGGATGTGGATGAACAACTAGTGTGAACTTATTACAAAAAAATTTTAAAAATAATAATAATAATAAAAACAGAAGAAGATGAAGTATATCTCGAAGGAGATGACGACGATGATAATGACAATAATGGCAGTGGTGATGTGCCACAATGGATCGTGGATTAATGTGTATAAGCCTATTTTTAAATTTTTAATTTTGAATTTGTAACTTTGTAGTTTCAATTTGTACAATATATTTCTACATCAAGTCATCAATAAAATTTCTATGTTTTTTTTCATTATTTTGAGTATATGTATTGTATCATTTGTGTACTTCTTACTTTATTAAAGTTGTTAGTTATCTTGTTAATTGTTATAGATAGTCTAATAGTCATTCAGATGTAAATAGAATCATGTAATGTAACAAACTATCATGAAATAGATTTTTTTTAATCCAAACACTTGTATTAATCTTATATATTTTTCTATAATTTTTTGGAATTTTTCCTTTTTTATTTTGTGACTTTTTTTGAATTTTTCCCCAAAAAAAAAAAAAAAAAATTGAGCAAGGACTTGTGCGACCACATATGCAATTATGTGGTCACATAATTGGTTAGACTGCCCATGGGTGCACAGAAATCGCTTATACGATTTGACAGCATTGATCCTTTCCCATGCTTTTCACAAAACCAAACAGGCCCTTAGTTGTCAAACATCTAGATTCATAATGCTTTTTTAATGGTCAGTTTCACACATGATGTGCAGTAACGGCCGTTACAGGTTTTTTCTAAAAGAAGAAGACCGTAATGCCCCGCTACAGGGGGCCATAATGGCCCCATATCATAACGGTAACAGTGGTGACCATTACAGCCACTACTAACATCATGGAATACCTTTGTTTCACGTCATATTCATAAGGAAATTATCATAAACTATTAGCTTGTTCGAAACAGGTATAGAAGGTGACTGATGCAGGACAATTAACCACTTGCTCTAAAAGCTTGAACTGTTAGAGCATGGCGAATCAATCCCTTTATCTCATAGCCCAGGCCCCACATCATGGGTTAGGAACTCGGCCGAACCCCCCTCGTGGGCCCCAAATCACATGGGTACCGCCTCACACAGGCCGCCCACCCCGAGTGTGCCCCTGCATCCCACAGGCAACCCCACTCGAGCCCGGTGTGAAAATGCCCCTGCATTAGTGGCCACCTAAATGAGATGAGAGGATAACAAGTAAGCAGATGGGAGCATCCAGAGCATTCCACAAGGCAAGCGATGGATGGCCCAGCTTCCAAAATATGTGAACCATTCCATGAACGGCACCATCCGGATACTGGGATACATCAAAACAGCCCATGAACTTCAAGAAATTAGGATAAGATTTCCAAGCCAAAGACATGCCACATTGAACAACGCATTCTTTCATGCATCTGATGATACACCAAGCAGTATAAATAACTCTTTCAACAAGATACCAATAAAATAAACACATCAGAGATAGTAAAATTCAAGGAGGAACTTCTATCGATCAATTAAAGATAAACTATGCAAATAGAGAACCTGCCTACACAGCTTGCCACATGCAGCAGACAGAGCCCGGATAGCATAAGCATATATTTTCCTCATGTCAGAGACCTTGAACCTGGAGAACTCCCCTTGACAAATGTGCAAAAACTCTTTCCACAACTTGCAACTACCAGAATGTTGCTTCAGTATTTTTTCCCATCTTTCCATGAGGATCTCAGTACTATCCCTGCTCTGATAAGCCTTCAGAAGACAAAGCAATAGGTCTTCATTATCTGGATTTAGTTCAACTGCCTTCTCCAGTATACTGATCTTCTTTTCAAGTGTCTGCAAACGAGCTGCCTTTTGCGGTTGCATACTTGCAACTTTGTCCTGAACTCAAAAAGCATTAATGAGAAAATGAATTATCTATCAAAGAACTGCTGCTTGACATGAAAAAGTGGTATCCGGCACAAAAACAGTCAATATTGGTAGTAAATTTCAGTAAAGTTATTAAAATATGTAAATATTGTTGCATAAAATCTTCCCAAAGAATCAGTGGAAAACCTTGGAAAAGAAATCGGTTTCCATTGACATAAAGTTTCACCCTGTTTGAGAAAAGAAAAAACACTGTGGAAATCGATTTCCATTTCCACAGTTTTCCTTGAAAAGGGACAAAAAAGGTTTCCATTTTGAAACTTGTTAGTTGTTACATCTGGATTTCCTCATTTACGAGGGACACAACCAACCATTGGGGGTCTTTCAGTTCTTGTTTACACTGTGTAAGTACATAACCAAACCATCTTCTCCAACATTCTTCCATAACCCTGCTCAAGTACATAACCAAACCATCTTCTCCAACCTTCTTCCATAACCCTGCTCAAGTTCATTGCTGTGAAGGGAACCCACCACAACAGTCCCAATCAAAGATTATAAGTGTATGGTTTCCAACCCTAATGTTTATGACCACCTATCATGAGGCAATATTTTGCCAAAGTCGGGCCCTTTAATCTTATGGCTAACGGTGTTATGCATGCTCCTTTTCTGGTATGATTAGGTTCGGATCCATATTCTTTATAGATTTTTTTTCCGGTCCAAATCAGGTATATCTACCATGAATCCGACATTGATGTTGTTTCCTGGTATGAAACACCTTTGAAACAACTGTAAATATTGTGTTTTGAGGTCAATTGGGCATTTTGAATTAGGTTAAAGGGTTTCTCCCTAGAAATTTGCCAAAGATCAAGTTTAGCTTGGGTGTATATGATAACACATGCCGACTATTGGATGTGTTTATTCATTTCCTTGCTCTTCCTGATGCAAAGCAATCACTAGATTAGGAAATCATTTCCCATGGAAATCATGTGTGCTAAAGAAACAGCTTATTCTGGATTCTTTTACACACAATTCTGTGTTTTTAGTTTTCCACAGTGGATTCCATTTCCCTGTTGTGGATTCTCCCTATCCAAACAGGCCAATGCACCAACCTACCCAACTCCCTACCTCAGATGGGTGTATCATACAATACTCGGATAATGTAGCAAAGATCTTGTGTGGGCTTGCTGAAGCCAGGCCATACATCACTCGAATGGGGTCAGGATGGACCAATGTTACCTAAATCCCCAACTACTTGCATTTTTACATTCCAAATCGTGCAATCCAGATTATGGGTCGTTTGTGATCTAAAATTATGGTTTCACAATCCTAGTGTTTCTTTAAAGTCATTGATTGTAATCAACCTATGTGATAGACTAGTAGATGATGCTTGATTGTAATCAACCTATGTAATAGTCTATTGCATTGCGCATGTGGGAGTTTTGTGCTCTCATTGTCAGTCCCCAGCCTGAATAAAGGAAGAGGGTTGCATCAAGTTGGCAGCCGGTGTCAATCTTATGATGTAACTTTCATCATGAATCCGAGCTGATGCAAGGAATACTAGCCAACGCACCAAAAGCTTCAGAGCTGCTGGGGAAGGACCGGAATATCCCTCTATCCAGGCCCTCCCAGGAAAACCAACCGAAACCTTCGTGGCTACCCCGCATCTCACGGGTCCCACAGTGGGCCCCACCCCATGGCCATTCTGCATCTCACAGACCCCACCTCGTGGGCCACCCAACCCTAGTGCGGAGATGCACCTGCATCATCCACCCACACCGGTAAGGAGACTCAAAAACATTGGTCTCCCGCTCTGATGCCACTTGATGCAGGGAGTACCAGCCCCACAGTGGCCCCCACCTCGTGGCCATTCTGAATCTCACATAGCCCACCTCCTGGGCCACCCCACCCCAGTGTGGAGATGCACCCGCATCATGAGCAATATGAGACTTAAAGTTTATACAGTAGAAATGTATATTTACGTTTAGATTGTAGATATCTATATAGTGGGATCTATAATAATAGCAACAACAACAACAACAATAATAATAATCATTTCATGTATAAATTCACATATAAAGCTATATTGCATGTACTAGTTTATATACTAGAGCAACTGACAAGATCCTACCCCTAGCATACCACTTATTTGAGGAAGCAATATGCATGTGCCCATTCCCTTTATTATGGAATCTAGGTAACCTTAGGAGACTGCATGTGTGACAAATTCCCTTTATTATGGAATCCCTTTGGAATGTGAGGCAGCCCAATAAGGTGGTCTTTCAATGCCCTATATCTCAACACATTTGCTCAATTTTGCAGTTTATATGCGTGGTTTTGGAAGTCAGTAACAATGCAGCCACAACCATATCAGCCACCCCCATTGCACGATACGGGAGTGAACTTGTCCATTTCAGGAAAGGAAGAGAGAGAGAGAGAGAGAGAGAGAGAGAGAGAGAGAGTCGTATCAGTAGGTCACCACAGAATCCAACTTTCCTCTGGTTTTTCCACTTGCTTCTTCATTTAAACTGCAAAAGAGGCTTGAAAACTCATTACATACTACCAAGGATAGAATTAGAAATGAATGCATTCAAGGAAACTTAGGAGTAGCATATCACCAATAGGTAGATGCAATGGTTTAAATATCGATGCTATTGACCAATGGTATATGTATCACACTGCAGTCATACACAACAGGGTGGTATGTGTCAAAATTCCTGGTGACATGCAATATTTTGCAAAATATCGCCATGCACCAACAAAATATCAATGCATTGCGATATTTTGCAAACATCACCTTTATAAGCTTCCCGATATCGTCAATGCGTGAGATACGTATGGGCGATCTTGTAGTTGTGTCAGCCCCTTGCAAAAAAAATTCAAAATTTCGACAAAAATCCCAAAAAATAATAATAATAAATAAATAAATAATTAAAAAAATTTGATTTTCTTTGAAATTTTTTACTATGATCTCCTAAGGGGATTTCAACCATTCCTTTTAATTTGTTTGGATAGAAAAGGGGAATCAAACGCGAAAACCTAGATCAAAGAGCGTCCGGTACCGAAAATCCAATCAAAGAGTTTTTGCTAATTTGAACTGCTTTCTCTGGTTCAAATTGCTTGGAATCAATGGAATGAAGTTAGTAATCCATGATTTTGCATGTTTTGCATGCCTAATCATGAATTTTGATCTTCGATTATCGAATTTGGAGGTGGGGAAATTTGGAGATGGGGAAATTTGGAGAAAATCTGAAATTTCTCAATTTCACCCATCTAACTTGCAATTAAAGTGTGGAAAAATCACATTAGAGTACTTGGCGGATTATCCACAAATTGACATAACTTTTTGGAATGTAAAAAATATTTTTCTATTTAAAATATCAAAAAATATATTAAATTAGATTGACTACATGTTATTTGCACTTAATAGTTGTGTATTTATGTGTATGCTAATCTTAACATCAGCCATACTAATTAATTTATTTTCAAAAAATATTTTTAATTTTTTAAAATATACAAAAAAAATATATTTAAAAAAAAAAAAAATGCACCGTGCATTGTAGGACACATTTACTGCAAGTATTTAGTACATCGAATGCACTGATAAATTATATGAATTATAGAAATATTAGTGATTTTTTATTTATTATTTTAAATTTAATAATAAAAATTGGGGGCACAACACAGCCACAAAAGTATATTTAGGGCAAAGGCACAAGTATATTTTTACTTCGTTTTTGCCTTTTGAATGTATTGATTGTGTTTTTATACATATCTTCTATTATTTATAAGTTATATGAACAGATTTTGAGTATTATTACATCACTTCTATCAGACAACGCATAGTTTAGGACCCTATACAAAGAAAACTAATTGTGTGTAATAGTTTTTTGTGATCTTTTAAGTTCTAAGTGTGTAATAATCTCCTTTTTAACATCCCAATAAGTTTTGTTGAAATTTTTGAAATTTTCCAATGTTTCCCATAAACAACGTCAACGATACATATGATATGTCCCACGTGACACTGATATGTTTCCATATCCCAAGGCTGCGATACATGCATCGATACAGATACTTAAACCACCGATACGAGGAAAAGTAGATTTATATGGTTTCATCACGTGCAACAAAGACCCAGAACCATGCTGGTTAGAAGGAGTGAGTTTGTACAAGTTAAAGACTCTAAAAGAGCAAGGGGAAGGCCAAAAAGGGTGTGGATGGAGGTAGTAAGAAGTGACTTAATGACATAGGGTCTAATTAAAGGTCTGGCCTTTGATAGAGTAGAATGGCATAACGGGATTCATGTAGCCAACCCTAATCAATTGGGATAAGGCTTAGAAGATGATGATGATCTAGGCCTATTCCGTAGATCTAAACACAAGATTTGAGTGAGATTCAATGACTTGAAGCAAAATGAACCATTTGGAGAAAAATTGGAAGTGGAAAACTATCACTTCTTTTCATTTTTTTTCCATATTCTTTTTGTTGTTTTTCAATATAATGGACCCTAATCTGTCAAATGATGCTTGCTTTATGTTTGATTAGGGCCTATTTGGTTGACTTTCAATAGGTCAAGCCAACAAACTATTCTATCAAAGTATGGTATGATACACCATTGAAAACATGTTAAAACAGAAAAAGAAAATGACAAATTTGAATGTTTTATAATTTTTTCCAATTTTCTTGATAATTTTTCAAAATAATAATAATAATAATAATATGCCAAAAAATTCAGCCAACACGGGCCTGTTTGTCAATACAGGTCCTATATGCCCTGAATTGTATCGCTTTTGGGCCCGGCTAATACACTCCCTGCTAATGATACTCAAAACCTTGTATGCAACCATAGGGCTGCATATAGGCTTGTATCTACAACCAAACAGCATATAAAGCCTATACTGCCAAACATATAACAGGGATTTTCCAAACAGTTGTATGTAAACACCCCTAAGGTTCAAGGTATTCAAAATCGGTTACGTAACGGCCGTTACGCGTTACGGGGTCGAAACGGCCATTACAGAAAAACGGGCCATAACAATCCCGCAACGGACCCGTAATGGTCCAGTAACAGTTTTTTTCAAAAACTAAAAACGGATTTAAGGTGCCCTGAAATTTTTTAACATGCCAAGAGTAGGGTTAAGATCGGAGATATTTGACCATTATATGTATATATATATATATATATATATATATATAGAGAGAGAGAGAGAGAGAGAGAGAGAGAGAGAGAGAGAGAGAGATGAGTGCATGCACATATTTACCTGGACGAGAGAAAGTAGAAATGTTGGACTCTTTATATCAATCAGATGCTAATCCTAGGGGTTACACAATCAAACAACTTAATTGCTCCATATGGTTGTCCATAATGAACATATGGTTGATATAAAGAATAGTTAAGAGTACAGTTGAACTTTTTTCTTTGCTTATTTAGAGACCTTTATTGTAAGGAGAGAGTTTGGGAGAAATAATTACGAGAGCCAATAGAATTTTAGAGTAGCTGTCTTCAAGTTGAAGTGGGATTGTGAGATGGGATTCAATATTCTATTGGTGTGAATCCTCTGGAGCCCCTTTATGTAGCCCCATAGGGTTTGTGTTGACAAACAGATTGTATCCTTCTATTTACTGTTTATCTATTACTATTGAATTTGGAGAGATTGGAGCTAAACTCTGGCACAATCCTTTCAGTGTGGACCACAATTCTCCTCCAAACAATTGCAGACAAAAAGTCAAGGACTTCTATTGCATATGGACTAAGAATGATATTTCTTTTCAACCATCCCATTAGCAGGCAATCAATCCAATGGCTATGATTGTTCAAGATGAAGCATTTTGCAGTATCATCCATCCATGCTAGAGCCCGCCAAATGCATAGATAGACATTTACAGGTGTGCATGACAGTGTGGAATGCTGGTCCATACAAAAATACCAGTAATTCAAGTTGACCATTTTATACTTCCTCTTTCAAAACTAGGTAAACATCTTATAAGAAGCTAATAACAGCAAGCACACCTGGAATTCTGCAAATGCAAACCAAACTTTCTCATCGTGAGGGGTTTCTCGAGACATCTTGTTGAACTCCTTTGTTCTGCGCAACACTTCATCTTCCCAGGATTCTGCAATTTCCGCCTTGGCTAGTGATTCGGTATTATTACCACCTTCATGAGAAGTTTGCAGCTCAATTAAAGGAATAAATTCTCCAGGATTTGTCGAATATTTCTTGGCAGCAAGGACTCGCACACGCTTGAAGTCCTTGTGCCGTTCTAAAGTGGAATATTTCGTAGAAAAATAGCGTCCTCCTCTTAGTTTATGATCCAATGCATCAACATCTCCATCCATGTCCAATGCCGAATTCCTTTGTCTCCAATGATACAAAACTTGCACATGGACCCCTGATGAGTTCATGGAATTGTGAAGCTTGTAACGGGCAATATCCATTCTGCATTTTTTTTAATCCAATTGTCAGCAAACCAAAGATGGTAGACAATTCAAGATTTCAAACAATGTAGAACAATTTCTCAAGCTACCTCTAGAGAATCAAGATCCTTATAAGGATTGATGCTATTACCATATGTGCTTTGTACAACTTCCATTACTCTATAATTCCAATCAACGATTACATCTGGAATGTTGCTCAAATTTTGATGAACATTGTGTTCACCGTCCATTGGCAAGCCACTAAACAGATCATAATTCGGTCTGATTACCTTGAAACTTGGGTTAACAGCCCAAGAAATAAACTCTCCTAATCACTGACAATGTGTTTTAGTAAGCACCTTGGGGCATCGTAATAGCATTCCTCTCCTTAAAATTGCCTAATTACTTCAATTGCAGATGAAGGATGAGACAAGTTTTCATAATTTGTGAGATGATATGATAGAGAACCAAAGACATCACATCCATGCAAGATTATAGAGCCATCCTTCCATCGTACACAATGCAAAAGAGATAATGGATCAGGGCTGCGCACAGTGCACTTGGTGGAAACTACCATGAATGTCCCATGGTTAAAAGTTCACGGAAAATGGACAGTCCTAAACATTCGGTTAGTAGCCTTCAAAAGGACAGTAAAAGCAATAATAGTTAATGGTCAACCCCCAACAGCAAAAGTTAAGAGAGCAATGGCCAGGATTGTCCTATTGCTGTTTGGAACCATGGGCCACTCAAAGCAGAGCCCACTAGGTGGACAGTTCGATACACTTTCTTGCCACGCATATGGTGGTAGGGGCAGCTCCATCATTCAAGACATCTCTATATACCATTTCCCTGATGGGTGTACCAAAACCAGATGAACTATACGATCTGCCGCACAACGACAACTATCCACCAGCCTTAGTTTCTACAAGCGGGGCCCAATGTCCATAATCAGGACCATTGGTTCAAGAGCCCTGCTGCAGATCGATCATGCCCCAAAAACACTTCCATATTGAATAATCATTTCCATCCAATTTTGAACTTAACCAGTACAGGTCGACCTTTACTTCGCATTTTCTTATCAGTCTATTTTCAGGCAACCATTGAAGGGTTGAGATTGTTTTATCCAGTGATGGTCCATCCATAGTAGCACCCATGATATCCACGGTCCGGATGACTGAAACCTGGGCCCACCATAGGAACTCAGCACCCTAAATTCCTCCACCAACCAAACTCTGGAAATGCATTTCGAAAAGTACAGCAAATAAACTTCTGAAAGGGGAATTTTTCCATACCTGTAAAGCGATCCAAATGCCAAATTATCACGATCTCCGCGAGAATCAAAGTAATAATCCTTCTCCGGCTTGGCCTCCGAGCCAGCCCACACCCGGACGCCCGATTTTCTAGAAGGATCATCCGCCTGTTCTCTCGATCTCTTCCTCTTCCTCTTCTTCTTCTTCTTCGACACCCCTCTCTTGTCGCGGTCGCTGTCCCGATCCGACGGAGACGAGGAATCGAGAAGTTCGTAGGTGCGAGGCTTCGACGGTGGGATTTCTTCAGCGTCGGAGCCATCGCTGTCGTTGAGGATCGGAGTGTAGTGAGAAGTACTGGGGCCCGGGATGGAGGAAATGGATGGGGTGAAGCTGGAGTTGGAGAGCCATTGAGGGCCGTGGGATGAGGTGGTTTGGGAATCGGACGGACCGGATGAGAGGGGGAAGATAGGGAATATCGAGGGTTTTTGCTGCTCTCCTGCTTCTTCTTCCTCTATCGTCGTCTTGTTTTCTGCTTCCTCCATTTTCAGTCCTGCTATTGGAATGAAAGTGGATTGAAATACTCGAGTTGCTACTGAAAAGCGAGACGCGTGGGTCGAGGCACACTCGTGCGAGATCTGGACCGTCTGCTAGGTGGGACTCGTTGTGGGCATTCCCTGTTCCTTTTATCAGTGGAACTCGTGTATGCTCGAGCAGTGATGGACCTGATATTTTGATGATTGGGACAGTCATCCTTGTGTGGGTGGTCTCCGGAATAAATATGGTCCCGTGGATATACTCGAGCGATGATCCTCACCATTGATTTGAGGAGTTGGATTTGAGCCGAGGAAAATTCCACCCCCGCCCGTCTCCAGCTAGGATAGGGCAGGAGCTCTGTGTGGCCACCGTGATGTATGGGTTTAATCCACACTGTCCATTTATTTCTCCTTGAAATTTTATGGTATGGTACGAAAAATTAGGAAAATCCAAGATTCAAGTAGACCGCACCGTAGGAAACAATGGTGGTGATGATGCTCACCGTTGAAACTTTTCTAGGGCCCACGGTGATGTTTATTTACCATCAACCTATTAGGGCCTGTTTGGCCGGCCGGATTGCGCGGGGTCAGGAGAAATGGGATCAATTTTAAGGCAATCATGATCATATGAGTGGATTGTTGTAAGATCCATGGTATTGCCTAATTCCGGAATAAGTTTACCATGCATGTTTGGGACGGAATGTCACGTGATACGTTTGGCATTTTATTTTCTTTTTATTTCTTTAGTTTTGTTTTTTTTAACAATTAGCTTGTTAGTATATACCCATGTCAATACACACACTCCATGTTAGCCACCCCCAGGGATCGATACCAAGACTTAAGTGTTGAAACAAAGTATCTCCACTCAGTCTGCCAGTTGAGTTATGGATCTGAGTGTACGTACGTTTGGCATATTTTGAGATCACGCAAGTGAGTCCTGATTGACTGTGGTGAGAAAGTGCCTGAATTCCTTACTGCGTGTTTGGGCGGTGGGATTAAAAGGGATTAGGTAGTATGAGATTCAAAAAGCATAATTATTACCCATGGCAGGGATTGTCCCCTACTGCCATGGATAAGATTAATGCAATGCTTTATTGGTAATACGATAGTATATTGAACCGATATACTTACTATCATTTGGAATTACTGAGAATAACACACGTGTTATATTTAAATTGTTCATTTGTTTTGTAACCTCATTTTATGGCATGGGCCTAAAAATGAAATAGATCCGAAACTTATGTGGCCCTGAAAAAGTTTTCAACGGTAAGTATTCAATCCCCGTTGCTTTCTATGGTGGGGTCCACTTGAGCTTTAGATTTACTTGATTTTTTGGCCCATGCTCTAAAATAATCTCAAAAATTGGGTGGACTATCATAGTGGGACCTACACAACTTGCTAACATTGAATGAAATTGGCACAAGATCATGCAATTCCATCTGATCTAATTCCAAATTTTTCCATTCTTCCCCGTCATGGAGTGGAATTGGGACCAGGACCAGATGAATCCCATCCCATCTTATCCCTTCTAATCCCACTGCCCAACCAGGCCCTTAGTTTAAGTGGTTCCACCAGTTTGGATTATTATCAACCTGGCAGGATTTGAAATTGGATGGACTATTCCCTATGCTTCAAGCCAATGACAATGGTTGGTGCTATGTGGGCCCCATCATGCAATATGTGTCACATCCATGCTGTCCCTCTATTTTTCTAAATCATTTTATGTTAAGAGACCAAAACCAAGGTATATTCCAATCTCAAGTGGACCACGTTACAAGAATTAGTGTTGAATGAACTTCAGTCATTAAAATTTGTTTTGGGGGCTATAAAAGTTTTGGATCAAGTTGATCTTTGTTTTTCCATTCATTTGGGTTGGAATTACCTAATCAACAGATTGGATGTCAAATAAATAGTACAGTGGGCCGTAGGAGGATTTCAATGGTGGATATCCAATCATTATTACTTTCCTATAGTTTGGTCTAATTGAAATTTATATTCTTATCATTTTTGGGATTAAGCCCTGAAATTATATGTTAAAATAGATGAACGGAACGAATGAAGAAAATACATCATGGTGGGGCCCATAGAGCACCGACAACCAGCCAAGGGTTGGCAGGGGGAGTAGCCGGATTTTCGTTGGCTTGGACAGAACTCCAACCATCGCACAATCCATACTGTACTGGGGTCCAGCTACTGAAAATCAGGTCTCTAATGGACCACACCATAAAAAGAGTGTCATCCAAGCCGTTTAATATATCAGGTCGATCCAAAACTTCCGTGGCCTTAAGAAGTTTCTCAACGGTAAGAGTTTAATCCCCGTTATGTGGTGCGACATGTGTCTTGAATCTGCTTCAATTTTGGATCTAGATCTGAAATGATATGGATAAATGGATGGACGGTGTGGATAAAATCCATGACCACTCAAAGCTCCTAACCGTTCCTAGCTGGAGACGGGCAGGCGTAGGTCGCAATCCGCATTCGCTCATACTCGGCTAGATGGTTTGTCTGGACTGTTTCCCGGAATGTGTGGTTGTGATCGTCTAGCACTTTCTTAATGTGACCACAATGGCCACACATAAGGATGGATGCCATACGGTAGAGCCAGCTCTGGAAACGGATTGGCTACTCCCCCTGCCACCAGCCAATAGCTGATGGTCGATGCTCTATGGATCCCAGCATGATGTATGTGTTTCATCCATGCCATCCATCTATTTTTCTAGATCATTTTATGGTACGGAACCAAAAATGAGATGTATTTCAATCTCAAGTGGACCACATTACAGGAAACAGTGTTGAATGAGCGTTGATCATTAAAAACCTTTTGGGGCTACAAAAGTTTAGTTTTGGATCAAGCTGGTCTTTGTTTTTCCCTTCATATGGCCTGTATGACCTAATCAACAGATTATATGTCAAATAAACAGTACACTGGGCCTTAGGAGGATTTTAATGGTGAATATCCAATCACTATTTTTTTTCCTGCGGTGTGGTCCACATAAGATTTATATCCCCTTCATTTTTGGTATCAAGCCATAAAATGATTTGTGAAAATGGATGAATGGAATGGATGAAACACATACATCATTATGGGGCTCACAGAGCACCGACCATCAGCCACCGGGCTGGTGGCAGGGGGAGTAGCCAATCCGTTCCCACCAACTTTATGCGGCAAACGTGATAGGGCCACTTGTCATCTATAACCATCCACCTAGTTGGCTTTTGATGCGGCTGGATGATGGTTAAAATGCGTGGAAGATCGGATAATCTTGTGCATCCAATTAGTGGGCCTCAGAGACACTGCATGGAAGAACGCGGATCGCGCATTGACTAACTCAACTGGAACATTGGACCGTGTAAATTCCTCGTGGGGCTCACGTGATATATATTTGTGTCTTATACATGATGTTCATCCGTTTTTCTAAGCTCAAGTGGGCCACACCATGGCAAACTGTGCGAATTGAAACCCATGTTGGAAACTTCTTCAAGGCTACGTAAGCTTTGGATCAAGCTCATATTTGTTTTCACATCTACCTTACGAACAAGTTGGATGAAGAATAAGCATCATTCTCACGCTAAGAAGATTTCAACCATGAATGTCCCCTTGAGATTTAGATGTGCTTCAAGATTTCAACCATGAATGTCCCATTGAGATTTAGATGTGCTTCAATTTTTGGACGCATGCATTAAAATGAGCTAGCAAAATTGATAGGCAACATGGATAAGACACATAAATCGCATGTACGCCTTGTTTGCGCAATTCAATTAAACACAATGCTGCATGTGTAACTGAAATCTTGTGTTCGATTTATATGTGTGATTATAAAGTACGGGTGTGCCAAAGTTAAAGTTATACTTGACTTAATGTTTGATTTACATAGCTAATGTTTGATCTACTTATATTATTCCATTCATGTAATTTTAATGATAAAACTCAAAATTTGATTATCTTGAAACGCAATCAATGTGCCATGTGTGTAATATATTAATAGCCTAACAGCACCTCCGTTACACAAGCTAAGTCTTTTTTTTAAGCACACACCCTCGCACCCACACATACTACAACTTTTGACCTTAGTGTTGAAACTCACAGGAGTCTCCCAATAAGCCATGAGCAAGGACCTTAGGTACAACTCCCCCACCTTTAAAAATGAGCAAAATAGACATGATTCCAAATCTTAGCCAAAAGGGAAGATTACAGAACATGTGACTATTTGAAATCCCTCTAATACTAACTACCTACTAATCTATGTTGCCAAATGGCTTATAAATTTTGAACTTGTTGAGTAAATCCTTAGATGAGTAAACTGCCAATTTTCAAGGCTAAAAGTTGGATTTATGGGATCTCAATTTTCATAACTATTCGAGCATGCCTATGCGCCCACTATGGGCCATGACATCAGTGGTTTTGGAACAATGAGAGATTGCCCCTTGTCCATGGGTAAGGTAGAGGTGATGCAGATGATAGTCTAGACCAAAAGGGCAGAGCCCATATGGGCTTTGGCTTCCAGGGGTCATGGATTGCGCGCAGAGAAGCTTACAACTGACGGCTGACATATATATATATATATATATATATATAGGGAAATGAGGTCGAGCTATGTGGGCGCCACTGTGATGCGTGTCGACCATCAACACCGTGCAATTAATGGGTCCCCTCGAAATTATGGGATATCCCAAAAATCAGCCGTATACTGAACTCAGGTGGGCCATACCATCTAAAATCATGTGAAGACACCGTTAAAACATATAAAAGCACTTGGTGGGACCCACTTGAGTTTTGAATGTTGCTGAAACTTGGTTTGAACCCTCATTCAAGTGGGACACACATAATGAATGGGCTGGATTTGCAAAAAAATCTCGGTGGGCCCAAAAAATGATTATGAATGTTTTAATGGTGTACGGCCCCTCTCCACTTCTGTATGTGGGCCATGACATCAGTGGTTTTGGAACAATGAGAGATTGCCCCTTGTCCATGGGTAAGGTAGAGGTGATGCAGATGATAGTCTAGACCAAAAGGGCAGAGCCCATATGGGCTTTGGCTTCCAGGGGTCATGGATTGCGCGCAGAGAAGCTTACAACTGACGGCTGACATATATATATACATATACATATATATACACGGTTACTGTACAATAATTACATATGAAAATATCATGGTATTTTGGCCACATTCGACTCCATTTTTGAGATAAATTTCTTGCTATGAAAAAATTGATGGATTAAGCAAAACCCTATTTAGTGGACCATGAAATTAATATCAATGAGTTGAACTCACAATGGATATTCATCACTTGTACACATATCTAATCAGAATGTCATGTGTAAAGGCATACATGGGACAATAAGGCATACATGGATCAATGACACGAATAAAATATATGTATTAATGTGGGTCCATATGTGTAGTACATTTCAAAATCCACATAAATACTTCATGAGACCAAATGTAATTCCATCTCACCCAATTTCAACCCTTGTTGTCCTTCCCAAATGCCAGATTAAATTTGCAAGGAACTAAATACAATTCCATTGCACCTAATTTATCTAATACCATAAACTAAACATCCCTTGATAATCTAATTCCCGCAACATCCGGTTGTGAAAAAAAGGTTAAAACATTCCCAACAATCATCTAATAAAAAATTTTAAAAAAAGTATTGTGGTGGTAGTGTGTACACTACTGCACACTCGCACCACAATAGGTGCTCGAACCGACAACCTACTGTTGAAACTATTGAGAGTCTACTACGAGCCATAGGGTCACAGGCAGCTTTTAGTTGCCCTATTGCCAACTAGCATCATCTTAGTCAGCTGGTGCCCACTACACACACGGTTACATATGTGATATCCATGCCATGCATCCTATGGAATACCGTCACCTTGGCTACAAACCAAGCCCGTCAAGTAATCTACTGGACCATATATTGACAACCCTTCCGAATTATTTGGAAACATCCATTAATATGGGGTTTCAAACATCCATTATCTGGATCACTGGCATTAAGGGGCCCGACCATAGATGGACTGTCTAAAAAAATTCTCCATGATAGATGTAATCGCAACCTTTGGACATGTAGCCTGCAAATTTGGAGCAATCTCCAGCATTGGATGCAAATTTTCAAGAACCCGTGCAACAAAGGCTATGGTGGGATCAGGATCATCTTTGTGCAATCCACTCCATCCATCATCCAGGCCAATTTCTTGGGTTCCAAGATGATGTTTATATGCCATCTACCCCATTCAAAAGACAAGTACCCTCAGGACGAATGTAACCATCATCTCCATCCCACTTTTACACATGGTGCAGCCCAATTGAGTTTTCCATCTGCCTTATTTAAAGGCTCAAAATCCTAAAATGATCTAGCTCAAGTGATGGACGGAGCAGATGTACCAGAAATATCACGGTGGGCCACACAAAACCTTATCGTGCACACTCGCTTGAAACTTCGCGTCAGGTCCGCGCGCATCTCGTCTTAAGAACGAGTTCCCTAGCTAACTAACTTCAGTAGTCCAACGAACTACTGAATCCAATAATGCCTTTTCCCGCGCGTTCGAACAAAAAAACCGTCGAGGGCATTTTCGTAAAAGTAAAAAAAAATCAAGAAACCCAGCTTTCGCCCCCGACCCGCGCCTATATAAAGCCCACCCCCTTCGAGCTTCTACCATTCGCCCGTCCGATTTCCTCCAGAAATCTCTCTCTCTCTCTCTCTCTCTCTCTCTCTCTCTCAGTTGAAGAAATCCTCCATGGCCGTTCCAACTCACTCTGGACTCGCTCTCGTCGTCCTCCTGACTCTCGTCATCTCCCAAACCACCGCCATCACCCAACCCCCTCTGCAAGAAGACCACCGCTCATCGACAAGTCCCTCATACCCACCGAGTCAAGACCTCCATGACTCGTCCACCTCCACCAACACCATCTCCCACGGGCTCCTGGCCCCGATCCTCGGCAACCTCGGGTTCCAGGAACTCGCCCTGGCCGTGCCTTCCCTCTCCCAGTCCTCCCTCACACGATGGGTGGGGCCCGCCACCGTCTTCGCCCCAGCCGACGATTCGATCCGCACGTGCCCGGCCTGCTCCGTCCCTCGCATCCTCCGCGAGCACATTGTCCCCGGCGTCTTCTCCCTTCGCTACCTCTCCAAGCTCGCCTTCGGCACCAAGATCGAGACGATCAGCCCCGAACGCTGCATCACTGTCACCACCTCGATCTCAGCCGTCGACAACGTCACCAGGATCTTCGTCGATGGCGTCGAGATCACCCAGCCCGATCTCTTCAACGACGGCACGATCGTCATCCACGGTCTCCGGGGCTACATCTCCACTCTCTCCCCTCTCTCCTGCAAGAGAGAGAGGATGCCGAACCCTCTCTCCTCGCCCCCTTCCCTCGCTTCCGCAGCTGCCTCCTCTATCGTGCGCCTGATGCTGCGGGACGCTATGCTGCGCCTGAGGGACACTGGGTACAGCGTCCTCTCCCTTGCGCTGAGGGTGAAGTACGCCGAGCTGTTGAACCTCCAGAACATGACGATCTTCGCGCTGGACGACGCCTCGATCTTCGCAGGGGGGCACTCGTACGTTAGCAACGTGCGCTTCCACATCGTGCCCAACCGGTTCCTGATGCACGCGGATCTGCTCCGCATGCCGGTGGGGACCACTCTGCAGACGCTGGTGCACGGGCAGGCCCTGGTGCTAACGGGCGCCGCGGATGCGCTGAGGATCAACTACGTCCCGCTGAAGATCCCTGACGCGATGTACAATCTCAAGATCGTCGTGCACAACATCTTCCTGCCGTTCCCGCATCTGCAACTGATGCCGTTTGGAGCGTCGGAGGTGGCGAACGACAATGGGATCTTTGAATCATCGGTGAGCGAGAGACGCCATGAGGCGTGCTCGATGGCGCCGGCGGTGGTGCCGATGGTCGAGGCGGAAGATGATGGCCTGTGAGCTTGGGTTCTATACTGTGATTCCATTCTCGATTCCCTGTTTGTCTTCCTTTCTTTTTTAGGTTTCTGTTCTGCGTTTGGACGGTCGACACGTGAGACGCTGATTTCTCCGTGAATTTCATTTTCTGTTTGTGAAGTGCATTCTGTGGGAGTTTTTTTGTGGCCATCTTGCATTTTGGGATGCTGTTACGCCTACAATGGTTGTTGGCTGTGGGAAGTTTATGTACTGTTTTCTGTGAACTGGACTTTACGCTCTGTTGAATTGGACTCTCGTTGCTGGCTGCTTCTTTGGTACTTCGTTGTGGGAGTTTGCTATGGTTGTTTGTGTGGACTGTAGACTGTAGATTTCATTTTATGATTTTTAGTTGCGGGATACTTTTGTTTGTGTTGTCCGTGAATGCTCTCTCTGGAAGGACGACCTTGATTGATGTCGCGATGTATCGGTCATTGTTCATTGTTACTCTACCGTACACGTGGTTGTACGGTTAGAGATTCTTGACCGTCGATCTTGTGGCCCTAACGTAGCTGAAGTAGGGAACGGGACGGACTCAGAACTATTCTCTCCTGTTTGTAGATTTTCGGCCTTCAATTGGAGGGTGAAAATGTAAAAGCAATGGTCATGGTTGATATTTGGAAGGGAGAAGTCTATCGTGTCCATTTTTTGGACGCTGATTGCTAGGTAGGGCCTGCCGTGATGTTTGCAAGAAATCTAACCGTTCATCCGTTTTTTCCAGCTCATGTTAATGCGTGAGCACAAAATTGAGGCAGATCCAAAACTTAGATGGGCCACACGATTAGAAAAAGCAGCGAGGGAAATGAGTAACGTTGAAACCTTTCTTAAGTCTACCGTAATGTTTATATGCCATCCAAACCGTTCATAGGGTTATTCCCACTGGGATGAAGTAAAATTATGAAAATATCAGTGACTAAAAACTTTTGTGGCCCCACCAATGTTTCCACAGTGAATGTTCTATTTTCACTGTTTCATGTCGTGTGCCCATTTGAGTTCAGATCAACGTCATTTTTGGGCGGGCTGGATTTCTCGGAAATTGATTGGCTGCTCCCCCTGCTCATCTATTCCGTTAATCTATTTTTAAAGATCATTTTATGCATTGATCCCAAAAATGAGAGGGGTATAAGTCTCAGGTGGACCACACCACAAGAAAACAATAGCAATTGGATATCCACCATTAAAATCCTCCTAAGGCCCACTACTGTTTATTTGACATCCAATCTGTTGATTAAGTCATACAGGCCTAGATGAAAGGAAAAAATAAAAATCGGCTTGATCAAAAACTTTTATGGCCCCCAAAATGTTTTTAATGGTCAAAGCTCATTCAACAATGTTTCCTGTAATGTGGTCCGCTGGAGATTGGTATATACTTAATTTTTAGTCTCATAATATAAAATGATATGAAAAAATAGATGGATGGCATGGATGAAACACATACATCACGGTTGGGCCCACGGAGCATTGACCATCAGCCATTGGGTGGTGGCAGGGGGAGTAGCCAATCCGTTCCTGGATTTCTCACGCACATCACAGGGGCCCACATAACTCCTGAGTGCAGGATTCCTACGACTGGGGTGTCGCGGGCAGTCCACGTCCCATTTTTTTGGGACAGGGGTTGCCTTATTCGAGGGGAAACGGATTGGCTACTCCCCCTGCCACCAGCCAATGGCTGGTGATCCGTGCTCTGTGGGACCCACCATGATGTATGTGTTTCATCCATGCCGTCCATCTATTTTTATAGATCATTTTATGTTATGAGAGAAAATAAGAGGTATATCGAAATCTAAAGTGGACCACATTACAAGAAACAGTGTTGAATGAATGTTGACCATTAAAAACATTTTGGGGCCATAAAAGCTTTGGATCAAGCTTATATTTATTTTTTTCCTTCATCCGGGTCCTTATGACCCAATCAACAGATTGGATGTCAAATAAATAGTACATTAGGCCTGAGGAGGATTTTAATGGTGGATATCCAATCATTATTTTTTTTTTCTTGTGGTGTGGTCCACATGAGATTTATATACTTATCATTTTTTGTGTCAATCCCTCAAATGATCCATAAAAATCGATGAACGGAATGGATGAAACAAATACATCATGGTGGCTCTCACACAGCACAGACCACCAGCCACGGGGCTGGTGTCAAGGGAGTAGCCAATCCGTCTCCTATTTATGGAAGCTGAATGGGCCCACTGTGTTCCCGAGAAATCCATCCAATCCATCCATCCTGCCACTCAAAAATGAGGCAAATCCAAAATTTAAGTGGACCTCAGGATATAAACAGTGAATATTGAACGTCCACCGTTCAAACAATCCTGAGCCACACAAGTTTTGAATTAGGCTAACACTTTATTGTTTTCATGCTCATCCGGAATATTATATCAGACCCAACAAGTTTTGAAGCATATGGGTAGTATATAAACACTATGGTGGACCCAACAAGATTTCTAAAGTACGAATTTCCCTTCCCACATTTTTCTACTTGAGCTTTGAATCTGGCTCGGTATTTGGCCCAAATTGTAACATGATATGAAAAATAAGATAAGGGGATTTTTCACGAACATCATGGTGGCCCTACCTAGATTCCCGCCAGTCAAATACGGTGAAAACGATATAATGCAATGTATATGTTAAACGACGACTGACTGTGTAAGGTTTCTAATGGGCAAGATCTAATTATCTCGGCAAGTTAGAGCATACGCCCCCTATTCAAATGCGTGAAAATGATAAAAATGCATTATAATGCTAATGTATATGAGGAGCAGGGGTTGAGAAGGGAATGAATGTTGCACTATATTAATGCGCTAGTTTGGTGAAATTGATAGATGTTTGGACAGTAGGATGAACGGTTGTATTGTAAGCAAGATAGAGTGACTCATATTTGAACTTGGGTAGCTGGAGAGGCTTGGACTCTGGCTAGGCTAGGCTAGAGTAGGGTTGGGCTCTCTCTCTCTCTCACTCACACTCTCCTTGGTGGAGGGATGACTAAGGCTAGTGGGTGAGCTCTCTGAAATGAGAAGGCTCTCTGATGCTTGGTGTTTGTAAAATGAGAAGGAATGTGGGGCTATTTATAGTATCCAGACCCAATTTTCTTATAATTCCTAGTGATCTTAGGGGTAAAATACGGTTGAATGGCTGAGATTGGAAGATTGCCAGATGGCATCATCTGATGGGTTGGATGACTTTGTAAAATGGTAATTCTAGATAAGGAGATGGACATCAGAGTAAATGCATCTCAACCACACACTTAAGGTTTGAAAAATGAGCAACCCACATGCTTGAGGGATGCTACCCGAAAGAGAGAGAGTGTCACGTGGCCGGCAGCAACCTGGCTGCCACTAGTCCCCACTTGGACTCCCTGCATTGGCAGGCATCATCCTCCAAACGCGTGAAGGCTCTGCTGTGAGGGTTGGTGCTTTGAGATTTCGACCATTTGTCACGCCCCAAACTCGGAACCGGGCTCACAAAATTTTCGATCACCGAATTCGGCGCCGACAGCCTCCCTAAAATCCCATTCTCGGCTCCCAGCGCTCATTCGCCAGGTTCCGATCCTGGGATGCTACGAGGAGGATTTTCTTGCACCAGTTTGATTCGTAATAAGCACAACTCACAAACAACAACCAAAAACTCCATCACATTTTCACTATGATAAAAAACTTTAAAAGTACAGAGAGCATAAAGGGGAAATACAATGATGATAAACAAAAAACTCCAAGATGATCTGCAAAGCGCTCCTGCCTCAGCGCTGCGGCGCTCCAACGTCACTTGCACGCAGCGGTCGTGCATAAGCTTATGGAAAGTTTAGAGGGCGGTGAAAGTGTGTGCACAAGGTAGTAGTTATGCAATATCAGAGTAATGCGGAATATGCTGATGAATCCATGAATGCCATTAACCGTACCAAAGCCATGCAGTGCAAAATGCAACTCAAGCATGCGAATCCTCATTTAAGTCCACATATCAATATAGCTCAACTCTGGGATATCACCGAGTTCTAGTACACTTCAAGCCAGATTGCCACCCAATCGCGTACAATAAGGTGAGTGGAAAAGACCTCACTATCTGTTGCCAATATCGGGCTCGGCTCGTCAATAGCGGACCCGTTCCTCGAGCTGGTTAACTCAGCCTATCTTTGCCCCCTCATCTGGGCGGATAAGGCCGCACCCCCTTCCAACCGACCACGACACAGTGGAAAGCGCAGCCGTCTGGTAATCGGCACTTGGCGCTCATGTATTCACTCGGTCTAGACGTTGGAGCAACCTCTTGGTACCATAAGGGTTTAGGGACTTTCACCCAGGGATATTTATAGCACCCCATGTAGAACAAGATTTTCGGTATCCAATCCTGCCAACCACGATATGGGTGTGGAGGTTACGGCCCTGATGTCGTTAGGGCGTACAGTACCATATCACACAATGCGAATGCATGAATCACACTACCCAGTCATGTAGCAATCCTGCGCGTATCGTGCGCTCATGTAGGGCAACACCGCTTATTCGGGAGCCCCTAAATAATTTGCCCAAAGGCATATGCTATGATCAGTCACTTCTCATGTCAAGTATACATATGATGCGTATGATCATGAATTATGGAACTATACTAAACATGCTATGAAGTAATGCACTATCCTTACAACGCAGATGGACTAGACGGCCCACACACAACAAGTACGAGCCTAACAATGGGCCCTAGGGAGAGTTGTAATGTTGGACATTTAACCAACATTATACTTGCAATGTGGACGTCAAACCATCATTGCTCCCAAGGCATCGCCCGTCGTAAACCTCATCGCATGAACCATGTAGAGATCACACATTGCAATGGACCTTAGGTTCATCCCATTGGGCCTTAAATACATCAAATGGGCCATATTATATGTGCCTAATATTCATCGAGTTGGCCACATCAATGGGCAGCACCAATGGGCCTTATGTACATTGCAATGTGTCATAACCTACGGGCCTTAGAATACATCAAAATGGGCCTCGTGACATGGGCCTTATATATATATATATATATATATATATATATATATATATATATCAGATGGGCCACACCAACGGCCACAATTACATTAATATGAGCCCCATCTCATGGGCCTTATAAATGCCAAGGTGGGCCTCAATGGATGGTCACAATTAAATCAAGGTAGGCCTCAATCCGTGGGCCCTAATACATCACAATGGACCTTCTAAATGGGCCATAAATATGCAACAGGTGGGCTCTACACATAGGCCTTATATATATCATAGGTGGCCCTTAAAAGTTTTGAATGGTGGATGTCACTGTCCACGTAGATGGTGGGGTCCACTTGAACCTTAAATCTAACTCATTCTTAATTTCGAACCAAGAATGGGCTTCTAAGAATGGATAGACGGTTTGGATGCAGCACCTACGTCCCGATGGGTCCCACTGTTGTTGGACAGTGTGAATAAAACACATGCATCACCGTGGGCTCCACCGTCCGCTGGACGGTGTGAATAAAATGGATATATCATGGTGGGTTCCACCGTCCACAGCCGTGGACGGTGTGGCAACACATACAACAATGGTGGGTTCCATGTGTGTGGCCCACCATAATGTTTTCCCGCCATCCAACCTGTTGACAAGGTCACACGGACCTAAGTGAAAGGAAAAACACAAATTTCATCTTGATCCAAAACTTCTGTGGCCCATAAAATGGTTTTAATGGCAGAATTTCAATCTCATTGTTTCCTGCAATGTGGGCCACCTGAGCTGTGGATGGAGCTGAAATTTGGAGGGGGCCCACTGCTGGGAGTGGCTCACCCAATGAACGGGTTAGATGACAGATATACATCATGGTGGGGCCCACAGCTGGGCCCGTGGGCTGCTACCCGTCCACCCGTCCACGGTGCGCAGGCAGCGCCTGTTACCTTCTGATAGCAGCAACGCAGCTGCGGCTGCACCTATTTTATTTATTTTTTATTTTTTTATTTTTCCACGGTATTTCATATGTGGGGCCCGTGTTAAGTAAATCCGCCCCAGCCATTAGCCTCTACAGACTATGATAAGTCCATCGAGCCCAATATTGGGCATGCCTTGGCGCGTAAGAAATTTTAAGCAAATTTGAAAGGTGAAAATCACCATTTTTAATGCTATGGCCCACCAGATACTTGGATCAACCTCATCTTTTGGCTCAATGCCTAAAATAGTCTGAGGAAGAGGATGGACGGCGTGGATTGAACACATGCATCAAGGTGGGGCCTACATGAGTGGGCCACCTATAAGCTTGGAAACAAGTTGATATTTGTATTTTCCAAACCACGTCCAGCGTCCTTGGACGCTGGACGTTGCACGTACAAATACATTCGAGGTGGGCCCTGTTTAGGTGGGCTACCTCATGAAGGATGGTGTGGATACAACACACACAAAGTGGGCCCCACTTGTAGATGGTTTGGATAGAATATATGCCTTATGGTGGGGTCCATTCAAGTGGGCCACACAACCATATCATGATCCCATAAAAGAAAATGAAATAGAGAGGGAGAGAGAGGAATAGAGAGTGGGACACGCGTGATGGAGGGACCCCGACACTATGGGCCCTCCCTTGCAACCAATCATACATCAAGTGGGTCCCATTACACATGGGCCCATTAAATCAAAATCCAACGGTGGAGATCCCTTCTCCACTAAAATAGACGGTCTAGATGACCCTAAGTATACAAGAAAAATAAACATCATAATGGGGTCCATAGAGAATGGCCCGATCATGGAAAGATCATGATGATCAAAGTGGGCCATCAGCCACATCTTAGGGTCCAAAGTGAGATCTAAACCATTGGTCGGTTGGCCTTACTTGGCCCATCTTAAAAACATTAAAATTACTCTATCAAAGCACCCACCGCTTGATCTTCTTGCTCCCTTGACTTCCTTAGCTCCTTAGCTTCGATTCCAACGGAGGAGATGAGGTTTGGATGGTTGAGATGGGAGATGAAGGGGTAGGAAAGTGGGCCACCTTTGATGCTTGGGAATGCTTGGAAAGGCTCATACATATGGTGCTTTCTCTCTTGCTTGGGAATGAGTTTGAAAATGAGAGAGAGAGAGACTTGTAAAGGGAGAGAGAGTGATGGGTGATGGAGTGATGGATGTGGTGAGTGATAGGTGTGTAAGAGGTTTTTGACTTTTGGGGTTTTTGGTGTAAGAAAGGTATGGGCTTGTAAGAACTTTTTGACTTTTGTGGTTGCTTGGGAATGGGTGAAAGGTGATGTGTACTTGACATGTTGAGATTGATGGATTGAGGTTATATCTCGTAGAGATTCTCTCGTAATTCGCATGCTCGGCGTTTTTCTCGCATCGAACGCTGGCTCACATCTCCTGCCCAGAGTATCGCATCGACGCGCGAGTCGCGGCATCGGAACTGCGGCGATGACACGGTCGCCAAGGTATCAGTCTCGGGTTGAGTCGACTCAGATTGACAGCGTGTGACGCAGGGTCGTGCGCAAATACCGGTTAAAGGTCGAAGGTTACCGGAATTCGACCGGGAAGACCGCAGAAGTCTAAGGAACGGTATGGTCTAGGATACGGGGCTTACACCGTTTCTCCAATTGGGCTTTACTAAGTGAGTTGACTGAGTTATGGGCTTGGGTAGGCTGGCCGGGTGAGTTGACTCAAGGTTTCAGGATTTTTGGTTCCTAGGGTTTAGGGTTAGGCTGACTGGGTTGGATAGGCCAAGTTTGGGGTTTAGGACTTGGTTTCCTGGGATTTAGTCTTCTAGGGGTGGGGTTTAAGACCAAGGTGTGGTTGTCCATCCATCCATTCAAACTCTACTATCTTATCAGCCTGAGATGGGGTGTCTACAGATGCCTCTCTTTGATAGAGGTTGTGTGTAACCGAATGCCAAAGCGAGTGGATGCCTTTGCCAGTCAATCATGAATTACGATATGAACTTGTTACCTTTGTGTTTGTGTTTGTTGGTTGCCTGGAAATAAATAACTCACACATATCGCGAGGGTTTGAAGAAAGTGTTATGATTGTCCCTGCGCAGGCCGCCAATCGCAACCATTTCTCTCCTGATCGGTACTAACATCGGAGAGGTACTGTAGAGCCTTTGCGCTTTTTGCGGCCTTACGAGGATACTGACCCAGTACTGGATTGTTTTTTGCTTCCCAGATCACCCTAGGAGTACTTCTTTTGTTTGATCATCAAAGTGGTTAGTTGTCTTGCACTTTCTGCGGCCTTACATGGAACTCACTATGCCGACTTGGAGTCGATAAAATTTCGAAAGCATTCATGCCTAGGTATGTCTTTTTCACCGTTTGGATGATTTCTTCTTACTAGGCTTGGCCAATCGTATTTGTAATGCATTGGCATTTGATATAATGGAGTTGACACTGGAGTTCAGTCCGATCGTATTTTGATGTGAATTTGTATCTGGTAATCTCCGGGGAAACCGCAAGATATTGGATCTTACTTGATGTTGCGCTGACTTCCACCTAAAGATATAGAAGAACTCTTAGTGCCTCGAAAGTCCGATGCATTATTTTGAAAATGTTTTGTGATTTTGAAAGTTGCCCCACTCTAGGGAGTGATACTTTGTGGGAGGTTTTTATTGCAAGATGATTTTGAATTGTGTCCAGCTACTGATTGTCTCCGTTGGGGATGCCTATGGGACTTTAAATACACTACTTTTTATTGAAAATATGCAATGGATAGTGCGTATGCATGATGGTCGTGATGAAATTAGCTGGGGATTATAGATTTTGAAGATTTTGTATTTTATTGCTTGGATTTTGTTGTTGCAATCGGGACCGATATCTGTTGGGGATGGTTCATTTGGTGCAAGACTGATTAGTGATCGCAATCAATAATCCAAAAGTTGACTGGTTCTATCGTCTCACAGGGTAATCAGACTTGATTGTTTGGGGGTTGGTCTGGAAGGTTGGTTGTGATCAACTCGGACTTTTATGAATGACGCAAATTTGTCCATGAATGACAGTTAGGATTTCGATTCGTGACCAATTAAGGCCGCCATCCCACGGTTTGTGGTTAAGATTTCAATCTATGATCAATTGGATCTGTCGTCCCATGGGTTTATGGTCAAGATTCTGACCCATGATTGATCAGATCTGTCATCCCATGGGTTTGCGGTCAAGATTTTGATCCATGATCGAGTCCATCATCCCATTGGTGTGTGGTCAAGATTCCGATCAATGATCAATCGGATTCGTCGTCCCACTGGTGTTGTGGTCAAGATTTCGATTCATGACTGATCGGATGCGTCGTCCCACTATTTTATGATCTCTAGGGAGATGTTTTTGGAAAATTTTAAAATATGATCCAGTCCCTCAGATTGCGAGTTGACAGTCACGTTCGATGCCAATTTTTATTGAAAGAATCTAGTCCACCGGATCGCGAATTGACAGTCACGATTAACGTTAATATTTTGGGTTTTGAAAAGATCCAGTCCATCAGATCGCGAATCAATGGTCACGATCAATGCTAGTTTTGAAAGAATCCAGTCCATCGGATCGTGAATTGACGGTCGCGATCGATGCTGGTATTCTGGTTTTTTTTTAAAGATCCAGTCTATCAAATCGTGAATCGACAGTCGTGAATCGATGTTAGTTTTTATTGGAAAGAATCCAATCCATCAGATCACAAATCGATGGTCGCGATCGACGATGATATATTGGGCTTTTTTGAAAATATTAAGTCCATCAGATTGCATTGCGAATCAACAGTCACGATCGATGCTGATTTTTATTGGAAGAATACAGTCCATCAAATCGCGAATCGATGCTAGTATTTAGGGTTTTGAAAAGATCTAGTCTATCGGATTGTGAATCGACGGTCGTGATTGATGCTAATTTTTATTGGAAGAATCTAGTCCATCAGATCATGAATCGATGATCGCGATCGATGCTAGTATTTAAGGTTTTGAAAAGATCTAGTCCATTGGATCACGAATCAACGGTCATGATTGATGCCAGTTTTTATTGGGAGAATTATTTTTAAAAATGATCTAGTCCATCGGATTGTGAATCGATGGTCGCGATTGATACCGGCTCTTATTGGGAGGAAATTGTTTTTGTGAAATTCGAAAATGCATGGGATTTTCTCTCTCCTCCACATCACCTTTTCAATTTCTCTTCAATATCTCATGAGTTATTAGATTTTGGGATAAAATTTTGAAATTTTCCACCATTTTCATCATTTATTCACTTTTCTCTTTTCCATCACCTCACTATGGACAATCTGTGCAAGATTCCTTACAATGAGGTCTCCCCAAGGTCCTTCTCTTCCCAAAGGAGAGGGCTAGGCCATGTCTCATCAGCAAAAGGGGGACTAGCGGCAACCAGGCTACCGTTAGTCCTCCCTTTGTCTGTTGGTTTCTTCTAGCAGCTAGGTAATGGCGTGTGGCCTCCTCCTCTATATATTTCAGCTTGAGGTGACCCGTTCCAGCATGTTATACTTTAATTTTTCTCCTATTTCTCTCTTTCCTTTCTCCTTTTCCAGTTCTCTTTTTCTTCTCCTCTTCTCTCCATCCATTCACTTCAAGTAGGGGCTTTCTTTAGAGCTTTGGACATCAAGGTGGTGTCCTCTTGGTGTGAGGAGGTAACAGTAAAAGGTAAGGTCCATTTGTGTTTTTTCCTTTCCCCCATTTGTCCCCAATTTTCTTCATGTTCTCACGCCTTTTCTCTTTCTTCTCATAGGTGCTCTTCGGAGTTTTTAAGTGCGGTGTGAAGTGGTGGACAATGGTGACATTTTAAGGTCAAGGTAGTGCATGGAGTTGCTCTTTTTCAAGATTTTTATTTTTTCCACTTTGCTCTCTTTTGCTCCCTTCTTCACATGTACAAAATGATATTTTCGTTCATGAGCATGAAGCAACATGTAAGGAGTATTGTTTTCTTTTGAGAGCTTTTGTGCTATGTAAATAATGGATTCAAAGTGATTACTCAGGCCCCATGTGCATTTTGGGTGGGCCCAAGCTTCATTTTGGATCCCCTTTTCATGCTTTCTCTACTCTTGTATCCATGCTCTTTTTTCCTTTATTCTTTCATTTTCACAAGTGATCGGACCCATTGAGATGGAGTGGCCCATATCAGATTTTTGGCCTTTAAAATTCTCCACAGTGGCCCAAATGTCTTTTGCGAATTCTACGGACAAGAGAAAATGATCCACGTTGTGCTCCTATGTTCAAATGGGCTTGGGATTTCATATTGGGCCTGAATAAGATAAGTGACCCATCCTTTTTTATGGATTTTCGGGTTGGCTTGCTCCTTTGTGTTTCTGAGCTAAAGTCCCCTTGGGCCAAGATAGCTATGCCATCTTGACTTCTTTGGTGGACCTTGAACAACTTTTGTGGCCCATGCCAATGTTAGGCAAGGGCTTAGCTTCTTGATATGCATATAAGGACTAAGTGGGCTCACTTTGGAATGAGCCTCTTTACTTGAAAATCCTGATCCCATTTGCACATGTGAATATGACTTTGCCGCTCTTGTTTGAAGTTGGATCATGCCGTAGTTCATAGGAAGCTCTTGTAAGTGTAGGAAATGGGGCATCCTTGACTTGGATTTTCTAATGCTTGGATGGGCTTGTACTCTTGTCTTTCTCAAATATCCCACTAATAGACATTTAGCCCTCTTATAATTTGTCATGTATATACTTTTGGACAGGATTGGTCTCATAATGTGGCACTTGACAAAGTTCTCCCTTTTAGGGTGCCTCCTTTTTCACCTTACAATCACTTGTATGCTCGTACTTGGACTTGTATCCTTAATGGGCTTTCCCCTTTCTCATTAGGTGCAATCTTATCCACACTTGCTATCTTGGAGTGGGTCATGGGACAAGCTCATGTGAAGCATTTTGGACTTGTTGTCTTGTGGAGCTTTTCCCATGTCCCACTTTAAGTTAGTCATTCAAAGGGTAAAAGGGAAGATGGGATATGATGCTTACCTTGACCCGCTCTTGTAGATATGCCTCGATGTTCTTGTAGTTTTGTTGGTGCTTCATCATCATCTAACGTGGACCCTACTTATATTCCTCATGAGGTCAAGCATCTCTCTATGGGTGCTTGCCCCAACATTTCCCTTCCTTCCATTCGAGAACGGGGAGCTCGTAAGAACTGGGAGGATTGGTTCCCCATTCCATAGCTTTGTCTCAACACAATTTTGGAGGCCTCCCCGTTCGCAGGCTTCTTGACTCTCTGGTTCCCTCACCCCAATAGGATGCTGGTAGTAACGTTTTGTGAGTGTTGATGGGACAATACTCACACATTTCAGCTGTCCTTCGGTGAGTGGGGGATTACCTCACTAAACGTTTTCATGCATATAGAGCTTCCTTCCTGTGGTGTGCACGTATCGAATGCTGATACTCTTCCACCCGTCACAAATACTAACTGGATGAACCTCCTCAGTGATATCCCTCCTAGCTCGAAATTCTATTATAATCAATTAAAACTCCGATGGCTGACAGCTACCTTTGCTCACATCATCCCGGAGGATGATCATACAACCATCTTCACGGCCCGAACCATGGTGATGTTCCTCATGGGCTCTCTCATATTTTGTCATGGTAATGAGAGAATGAACCCTACGTGGATCTTTCTGCTCGAGGACATCTCGTTCCCGTACAACTGGAACGTGACTCTCTTAGCTCCTCTGTACCATGGCATGGATAAAGTTAGCTGTGACAATCGCTCTTTGACTGGTTTTTGGTCGATTGTCGAAGTTATTGACACTTCCTTAGCCTGATTCCTCCATCCCTTGGATGATGTCCATGTTCACTTTTCTTTTTTGTTTGATCCTCAAACCTATTTTTATGACCACTTTTCGCACCTTGCCTTGCCCTTGAGGGATTCGGATCCTCCCCGCTGCTGCTTCATGTTGTGGCGGCCAGAGAATCCCTATCCTGTCCCACGAATATCAAAGGATAATTGGCGGGCTGATATAAAAGGCCTCACCCAAAATGATGTAAGCATTGCTCTTTGATCTCTGAATGTCGTCTTCTGCTTGCTTTGTTTGATTGACTAATAATTTTTACCCTTGCGCACTGTCAGATGACGTGTATGTTCGCGACCTTGTTGGCAGGGATAAGTTTTAAGGCGTCACATTAGTGTTGCTTGCTTTCTAATCTTGATACTTACATATGGTATCTAGGCAAGTGACTATTCGGTCTGCTCACCAGGATTTTGTATGTACCTTTGTCACCACCCCCGGAGCCGATCCGTTATGGTCTTGTAGCTGCGGGTAGCTTTATCG
Source organism: Magnolia sinica (assembly GCF_029962835.1). Classification (NCBI taxonomy): domain Eukaryota; kingdom Viridiplantae; phylum Streptophyta; class Magnoliopsida; order Magnoliales; family Magnoliaceae; genus Magnolia; species Magnolia sinica. The sequence continues at coordinate 69,259,490 of NC_080587.1, read as the reverse complement.
CGAGATGCCTGCACTGGATTTTACCGTGCCTGATAGAGATTATGCTTTAAGGTACCGTCAATTCGGCATAGGGTCAATCTTTCCTCCTCTCTTTGCTCCTCGACGGGCTCACCACTATGCTGGAGGTTCGATGATGGCCCCTCTGACAGATGATTTTTATGTTAGGCAGTAGGAGAGAACTGATGACGATGACTATGTGGGGCATTTGTAGAGGCTACAGCGGGCATTCGATCCTTCTTCAGCAACTCTGTATATGATTTTTCTCTTATATTATTTTCTGAAGGATCATATATTTGTACTTTATATGGCATAGATGGTCTTGATTAATGAAATGTACCTTTTTTACTTCAGATCTTGATCACTTAATGTATGCTCTTGATATCTTTAGTCTTAAGGAAGTTGATTGATGGCATGGATCATGTTTTTGCAATGCTTCAATGGTCCAGATGATTCGGGTCCACCTTGATCTTCATTTGAACACTCCCGGGTCCGACAGGCCTGTTTCGGGCCCACATTTTCATGATTGGCCACATGGAGAAGGTTCTGGATGGTCTTAATCTCATTATGACCAAAGTAGAGATCCATTTGGAGTATTAATGGCAACTAGGGTGCCTCCAGCTGATGTCACCTGTCATTTTCACCTACTGCGGGCCCCGAAGCCAATCCCGTGAAGGCAGGGTTAGAAAGTACAGACTAACAGCAACCTGGCTAACGCCAGTCCCCCTACTGTTGAAATTTTTGGCATGCTCTGCTTCAAACAAAACATCCCTTTCTCTGCTGCTAGTCTCCATCATTCCTTGCAACTGAACATTCGATTCTTGCATAGATTCCTGATTTGTCTTCTTCTCTCTTTTGTTTTTTGCTTTCATCTTGGCCATTCCTTTTATGGGCCACCCAAGATGGATTACTAGAAGATGGGTTGTTGGGTCCTCATCATTGGATGAGTTAATGTTCTTGGATGGTGGGATATTCCCTTCATTTATGGCTTAGATGGAGCTTTTGTGGGAAGCATTAATGGTAAGGCTAATAAAGGGTAGGAGATGGTAGTTGGGCTGAATTAAACACTTCCATTAATGGAGGATTTGCTAGAATTTCTACCATTGATGAAGAGGTTCTTGATGAAGGGATTTGATGGTGGAGATAGGCTTGGGAAAGAGGCTATGGGTCCCATTGATGTAAGCCATCTAAATGGGACTTTGGATGGTGAAGATGAAGCCATGATGGATGAGGAGGTGTTGATCTACCATTTGGATGGCTTGGATAGCTTGGATAACTTGGGGGCCACTTTCGATGGCTTGGATCACAGTATGGATGTCTGGATATAGGATCCTTCGGCTTGATCGGTCTCGATGTGATCCCGACTATGGTAGATGGCGATGTAGCTCATCTTCCGATATCTAACGATGTGGATGACTTGACAACTCTTTGGATGAGTCATGATGATAGTTGGATGTGCACCTCCCTTTAGGATGGGTTAATCGGTGGAGATATTGGCATAGGTGCTTCGATTGGGCCTATAACAACACTCTTAGCTGAAAAGGGCGAGCTCTCAGTCCTAGAGAGGAGGGAATAGGACTATGCTAAAATAAATAAATTGTTGAACATAAATAATAAATAACTGAATCAATCGCAAATCTTAATCGTAATGGTATTGAGAAATTGGTTCAAACCTTTGTTCAAAGGACAACCTTTCATAAAAAACAAATGTTTATGGTAGGACAACCTGATTTCTTGAACATAGTAAGGAACAAAACCGCAAACTAAAATAAGAGGCAAATAATGGAAGCTATCTATTACACACATTCACCACATGTACATGAAAAAAGAGATTACAAACATTCAACACACATACATCATCATCCACCTCAAACACCAAGAGTTATAGTGGTTCGGTGTGTACACCAACTATTTTCAAACAGCCACACATACTCCACTCCCAATAATCACAACACACGTGATATTGACGTTTACTATAAAACAAGGTTTTTTAAGGTTCACCTTAAAACCTGTACAGTTGTGTTTTCAATTGGGCTATCACAATCAAACCCCGCGCTGAGATTTTCTGACTGATCTCAGTCAAAACCAATGCAGAGATTTTTCTAACTAATCTCAAACAAAACCAAAAAAGCAAATAATAAAAGTATTTATCTTTTTCTTGAAGACATTGCTTGTTGTAGCCCAAAGAACCGCTTTGCTTGATGTAGATGTTTAATGTCTAGCAAATATAATCAAGGGTTCTAGAATCTAAATAGATTTTAAATTGTTATGGGGAAATCTAGACCAAGTCGAATCCAGTTGAGCTTTGACATTGGTGATCGTCTCTGGGCCAATGTGCATTCGACCCAAGGTTAATGTCCGATCCAAGGATTATTATAGAGCAACAATAGCAACCACGGACTTGGAATGAGTCCTTGTGCATTCTACAAGACGGGTCGGATCTCGGATCTACGACATCATGACCGAACCGATTGAGATGATTCGGAACTCGGAAGAGCATCTACTCGACCAGTATATCTCTGAGCTGAGGATCACTGTTCCGAGCTGAGCCTCTTAGTATATCAACAACTCACTCGCCCATGGTTCGGACCATGACGTCGGCTCGGATAGAAACCGAGCCTTGACGGAAGTAGTACCCACTGCACGATTGGCACGATGTCTGGATAACTGCCAACTACTGCAACGCGTAGCCTTCGCGTAGTGGCTACGACCACGCTGAGACTATTGGACACGTCCTAAGTGACCCCTTAGGTATAAATACAGGACATTTCTACGGGAATAGGTACACAATATCTCTCACCCTTTCTACTCTACACTACTTAGACCCAGATTCCCTAGGCTAACTTTGGCATCGGAGGGTCCCTTGCTTGAGCCAGGATCTCCTTTGCTTACCTTTTTGCGCAGGTCTAGGGTTTGTTCCGAGTAATCAAAGCTCAGCGAAGGGTGGTCCAGATTCTTGCATCAACATAAATTATCTCAAACCTTGGGCTAATTGTTTGAATTCCTTGGATCTCAAAGGGTAGAATAAAAATTCCCTTTAATCATATTTACAATACTGAAATCAAGGAATTACAAAAACAAATAAGCTATTTAAAAGATCTAAAATTACTGGACTATAGCTTGATAATGACGGGGACTTTTCTTTCAAAGTGGAAGCTTTCTGTGGCTTAATTGAATGATTAGAATGAGAAAAGACCTCTATTTATAGGTTGAAAAATGGTTCCTTCGACTGGTCTAAGGTCTCTCTCGATTTTTCTTAGAATCAACCAAATTTTAAAATTTTTAGCGCGATCGGATAAAACTAACCTTCGACTGGTCGAGTGGCTTACTTGACTAATCGAGTTGGCCTACTCAACTAGTCAAGCACAGCCCTCTATTGGTCGTGGGATGCAAAAAGATGTTGCTGGAGTTTGAGTCGAGCTCCCCATGACTGGTCGAGCAGATCTCCACGAATGGTCGAGTAGGGTGCTCAACTGGTCGAGGATCTACCAGAAAAACTCAAAATTTGAGTTTGAAATTTGAACTGGTTGAAACAAACCCTGGACTGGTTGAAACAGAGCTTGGACTAGTCGAACATAGGCTATGACTAGTCGAATTTTAGACTATTCAAAGTATAATAACCATTAGATAATATGCATAAAAAATGACCTAAACCTAGGGTCTTTCTAGGGTCACTTATACCTAAATCATTGGACATTAAACTTAAATCTTCAGTAGATTCATAACTTCTAATGGAGGTAGATTAACATAAGAAGCTTGATCTTGAATTTGTATTAGAAGCTTGATCTTGAAGTAGACTTGCATTAGTAGCTTAATCTTCATGTTTTGTACTTCAAATCTTCACATGATGACGATCTTTAAAAACGAACTATCCACCATACTTCACTTGAAGGTGAACTTTCCATCATATGACAAGTTATGCTCTAAATAGTTTTGTCTCACCGAAATTTGATAACAAAGGGTACTTAAAATGTCATAACACTTACATTGGTTGGCTCGAATGATGCATTGGACGGTTCAGACTATATCTTGGTAGCTTTGATAGATTGCGACATGTTTTTGGACAGTTAGATCGATCTTGTTTGTGGTGCAGTTTTCGGTGACATCTCCACAGTCAGTCTCGAAGGTGGTGATCGTCCATTGTCTTTAGCTCTTCTTCCTCCATCGCTTACATGGTTGACATGCCTGTGCAGTTTGCCTATGAGATAGGTGAGTCTTCTCAAGCTACTGAGGATAAGACTAATTGTTGACCACTACTCCTGGAGTGTTAGATGCGGTGACTGGGCAGTTTCCAGCTTCAGAGACCGCATTTACCAACTCTCCCTGGTCAGATACTGCTGTTGATATTCGAGATGAGGGGATGCCGCATTTTGATGAATTGACTACTTCTTATGTGCATACTCGCCGACTCCATCTGCGATCAGTATGCTCTGATTGGCTGTGATCTTGGGTTAGGAGCTTGTCAGACTTTGAGCTTCATGAGATGAAGTATTACATCTTTGACAGGGTTCTTCGGCTGATTCAAATAGATGTTGACTAAAGGATGCTCGGGGCAGCTTTGGATGGTTGGGTACTTGCATTAAACTTGTTCAAGTTCAATGATTTGGAGCTGGGATCGTCCTTGGAGGAGCTATCGTACATGACAAGACTACCCTTGGATCATTCACCTCATGTCCCAGGGAGACGTCATGAAGAGGCAGATGATCCTCACCACTGGTTCAGCATTCCATATCTGATCTGGGCTGCAGTTGATGGCTGATATACAGTCATTTTCTCCTCAGATGCTCTGTATTACGCCTTCTTAGTTAATAGGGGCTTTCCAGGGTCTAAGTGGTCTTCGGAGTGCTGCACAGGCTTTATCTTCTACTTGATAGTTGAACTCCTATTCTACGAGGGGTATAGATCTACTCCGTTGTTGCTCTTCGAGGTGTTGAGTTGGGCATACTTCTGGAAGAGTATCGCATCATTGGTCCTTGTTGAGGTGTTTAAGGGTCTAACTAATTGCGCCGGTGGTCGTACGTGCGTCTTGCAGGGCTGCTACATTTTTCTCCAGGTATCTTTTATCTTTGCACCAACGTTCTTTGCATATATTCCTGTTGTATATGTTCTTTTTACGTCCTTGTTGATCTTGTATGTCTGCATTTTGGCAGTTGTGGCTTTGCGAGAGGCTGGCGATGACGGCTTCGCTTTTTTGATCCATTCCTCGGGTCGACATTCCTCGCCATATTACGAGGAGGCTTCCTCATCTAGCAAGTATGAGCGAGTCACTATACCATCAGATGTTTGTACAGTTATGTAGTTTGGAGATCTGTTGGGAATCTTCTTGGCTTGCTTGTTCACCCATCATTTGTAGTGCCCTTAGAGATCCTTTGATCATCATAGGGTTATAGTTGTATTTTTATTACCACACGATTAGATTCCTGAGCCAGTTCGGATTTTGGCAGGACATTCCAGCTTTTGTGTTCTCGGGCTTCGGAAGATGTCCTCTTCCACGGGTGACTAGAGGTCTTAGCACTCGAGTTCGAACACTTTGGGAGAGCTAGTTAATGGTTTCTGCGTTGAGATTCGAGTCTTGAGGGCCGCCTTTAGTGACTGTTCCATATCTGTGATGGGTAGTAGAGCAGTCGCTTTTGAAAACAAAGAGAAGACAATCCTCCTTTGGTTTTCTTATATTTAATACTACCCTAAAGGGTTGAATATATAAAGATCTACAATTATCTATACAAGGTAAATGATAAAAACAGAATCATCTATCTATACATGGAAATTAGCTATACAAGGCATGTGACTTGTCTAATATGGAAATTAGCTATACAATGCATGTTTCTTGTCTAACATCCCCCCTTAAATTGATGTTGGTCATCAACAAGTAATAGTTTGCCAACTAGAAATGAGTGACATGTACAAGTGAGAGACTTCATGAGAATGTCTGCAATCTGATCATGGGATGTGACATGTGAAAGAGAAATGAACCCAGACTGAAACTTTTCTCGGATGAAATGACAGTCAACCTCAATATGCTTTGTCCGTTCATGAACAACAGGGTTAGAGGCAATCTGAATGACACTGAGATTATTTACATAAAGTGGAGTAGGATTCTGTAGATAAACACCCAAGTCGGAAAGAAGTCCATGTAGACAAGCTCATTACAAGCAATTGACATCGCTCGATACTCTACTTCCGTGCTTGATTTGCAAACAGTGGCCTGCTTCTTACACTTCCAAGAGATGAGAGAAGTGCCAAGAAAAATACAGTAGCCAGTGATAGATCTTCATGTGAGAGCACAGCCGGCCCAGTCAGCATCGGAATAAGCATGGAGATCCAGAGTTGTCTTGGAGGAGAAGAACAGTGATCGATCCAGAGTTCCACGTAGGTATCGTAAGATTCGCAACACCACAGTCATATGAAGAGTCTGAGGAGCAGATACAAACTAGCTGACCACTTGGATAGTGTAGGCAATATCAGGGCAAGTCATTATTAAGTAAACCAGACTCCTAACTAAATGACGGTATAATGTGGGCTGCACAAGAAAATCACCATCGTCACGACTATATTGAACATTAAGTTCTAAGGGAGTCTAAACTGTCCTCTGATTTGTCAATGAGGCCAAGGCAAGATGATCTTTGATATATTTACGCTGGCTGACTAGGATCCTATGTTTAGAACGTGAAAATTCAAGTCCAAGAAAGTATGTTAGATGTCCGAGGTCCTTCATCTTGAAGGATAAATTTGGAACTTCCTTTAATGTCAAGATGTCATTAGCATTGCTACCAGTCAGAAGTTGGTCATCAGCATATATGAGAACAATGACAATTCAGCGATCAGTGGTGCGCAAAAATAAGGATGGATTATGACCACTTTGAGTAAAGTCAGCACCCGTAACAATATCGTGAAAGCGTTAGAACCATACCCGATGTGCCTGTTTGAGGCCGTACAGAGCTTTCTTTAGGTGACATAACTTATTGACAGGGATTAAAGAGCTAGGAGGAGGTTTCAAATATATTATTTCTTGGAGGTCTCCATGAAGAAAAGCATTTTTCACATTCATCTGAGCGAGTGGCCAAGAACGAATGGATAATATTGCTAGAAGAGTGCGAACAGTTTTCATCTTTGCCACAGGGGCGAATGTCTCATCATAATCAATTTCGTGTTCCTGTTTGTATCCTTAAGCGACAAGCAAAGCCTTATATCGATTCAATGATCCATTAGACTTGAGCTTTACATAATAAATTCATTTACTACCAATTAATTGTTGGTCAGTGGGTCGAGTGACAATGTCCCACGTATGGTTATCATCCAATGCTTTAAGTTCTTCTGTCATAACCTTCTTCCAACAATCATGAGTGACTGCTTGAGGGTATGAAGTAGGAATAGATACAGTATCTAGAGTAACATTCATGGCAGACATATAGTATATGAAGCGATCAGGTTGTCGATGTACATGAGCGGAATGACATATCAATGTGGGTTTTGGATCTGTAACAGGTACAGTAGGGAGAGTAATAGGTGGTGGATCTGTATGTGGTCATCATGAGTAAACCTGCAACGGACAATGGAGTATACTCGAGGCAAAAGAAATGTCAAAAAAAGTGGTAAGACCAGAAGAGGTTGGTGCGGGCAGAGGAGGAACAGATGAATGAAAGGTAATATATTCAAGAAAAACAATATGTCGTGACACCCGAATACGACGAGAGACCGAATCATAACATCGAAAACCCTTCTGAATTTTTTCAAATCCTAAGTACATACATTTGACTGATTTTGGGGAGAGTTTGTTACGTTCACGTGAAGTCAAGTGAACATAACATACATAACCAAAAATATGAAATGTGGAATATGTACGAAATAAACCAGTGAAAACAAAGTATGGAGATTTACTGTTCAGAACTTTGGTTGGCATCCGATTAATCAAGTAGACTGAATGCATCATAACTTCCACTCAGAAGGAACGGGGAATACTCATAGTTATCATTAGGGTGTTGACAGTTTCAACAATATAATAAATTTTTCGTTCAACCACCCCGTTCTATTGTAGAGTATCAGAACAGGTGGTTTGATGAATAATCTCATGACCTTGAAGATATATACGAAAATTTATAGAGAGATACTCCCCCCCTGAGTTAGAGCGGAAAGTTTAAATTTTTACCCAAAATTGAGTGTCCACCATAGAGTGAAATAGCTTGAATTTTTCAAAAACTTATGACTTAGAGTGCAAAAGGTAAATCCAAGTGTAACATGCAAAATCATCAATGAATATAACATAGTATCGTAGACCAGATAGTGACATAATTGGTGAAGGACCACAGCCATCCGTATGTACTAGTTCAAACATAAATGATGACTTTGTAGTACTTATAGGAAAGAGAATACACTTATTTTTTAAAAGACAACAGGAAGAACAAAAATAATCCAAATTACTTTTATTAAGAGAAATATTCCCTAATATGCCAGAATAAAATAACTGAATCAACCAATCGGAATGTGGATGACCCAGACGAAAGTGTCAGAGTTCCACAGTTTATTTGCCAAATAAATATCTGAGGAAGATGGAGAAAAGAAACAATGAGCTGAGTGACGGATGGGTCAAAGTCCATCACGTACAGATGTCCATATTGCTTACCCCTCCCAAGTACCTTCCCTTTTGCCAGATCTTACACAAAACAACGGTTTGGAAGAAATATGACTTATCAGTTATTGGATGTAAGTTGACCAAAAGATATTAAATTTGAGGAGAGTTTAGGGACATGAAACACATCACAAAGGGTGAACAGGAGATGGGCAGAAGGAGAGAAAGTAAAGGAACTAACGGACTGAATGGGTATTTTAGTGTCATCCGTAGTAGAAATAGCTTGATTGCCAGTGTAGGGACGAATATCGTGAAGATGTGATACATCACCAGTCATATGATTGGAGGCATTTGAATCGAAAAACCATGTAGAAGATGAAGATATACCTGACATACCGGCAACAGAAAGGGTTTGCACGATCTACTGGAGCATCACAGGAGTTAAAGGTAAGAAAAGTCCTTCAGTAGAAACAGTAGATGCAGTATCACTAACAGAAGGCTCGGTAGAAATAGTGGCAGAAGTAGCAGAAAGAGCACTACCACCGCCACGACCTCGACCTCCATGTCCATGGCCTAAAGAGGATGCATAGGCACGTGAACAGCAGTCCTGAATACCATGACCAGTTCACCGAAAATAAGTACACCAATCTTTGCACTGAGTGACGACATGTCCCACTTTGTTGCAGCCGCGACAAGTTAAAGGAGTGAAACCATGGTTTGGTACAGAGGTGGATACAGCGAGTACCAAATCGGATGGTCCCAGAGTTGGGGAAGTGAGAGAGAGAACTTTTAGTCGTTGTTCATCAGCTAATAAATTATTAATAACTGAATTCAATGAAGGAGTTGGGATACGGTTCAGGAGAGCATCCCTACAATGCTTAAATTCTGGACGCAGCTTCAAAAAAACTGTCGAACTTGCGAACTATCGCGCATTGTTTGGAATATCTTAAAGTCATGAGAAAATTCTAGATCCATCATAGCCATCTCTGTCCAAATTGCAACAATTGTAGAGTAGAATGTTTGAATACTTTTGTCACCCTGAGTAAGGTAAACCAGATCTTGTTCTAGGCGGTATAACCGAGCCGCATTACTCTATTGATAAATTTTCTGGAAATGCTCCCACATTACCTTAGTAGTGCGGTGTGGCATGAGGCCAATAGCAATTGACCGATCGACCGAATTGAGAATCCAGATAATAATCCGTTCATTTTTTATTTCCCACTCAACTATTTTATCAGTATTTGTGAAAGTGGGAACAGTAATAGATCCATCAATTAGTCCCCGCAAACCATGACCCTTGAGGAAACTCTAAAAGTGGACTGCCTATAGATTGTAGTTGGTACCATCAAAACCACATCGTGGGGCCTCTGTAAGGGAGGAGTCTTGGTCCATAGATCTGAAGTGATGTAAACCACGTTAACAAAGGATGTACCTTGCAGCAGAAGAGCTGGTCACAGCAAAAGGATGTACCTTCCAACAACAGCAACAAGGGCTGGGAAAGATCTGGTCGCAGCAACGAGGTTGGTCAGACATGACTTGGGGTGGGTCGAACGGGGCTGGGGTGTGGTCTAACAGAGCTAGGGTGTGCGAACGAAGCTGGGGTTGGGCAGACGGGGTTAGTTAACGTAACAGGGGTGCCAAAGGGGCACAGGAGGTGGTTCCGGAACAGGGTTTGCTGACGCAGGAGAGGTCAGATCTGTCAGGAGGTGGTGCCGATGACAAAGGAGGTGTTAGATCAGGATGTGCAGCTAAAGATGGTGGAGCAGGGTTGGATTGCTGGAGATCGGTATGGGTCTGATACCATGAAAACAAAAGGAAGACAATCTTCCTTTGGTTTTCTTGTATTTGAGACAACCCTAAAGGGTTGAATATATAGAGATCTACAATCATCTATACAAGGTAAATGATAAAAACAGAATCATTTATCTATACATGGAAATTAGCTATACAAGGCATGTGGCCTGTCTAACATGGAAATTAGCTATACAAGTCATGTTTCCTATCTAACAGCTTTATCATCACATTCTGTGTTGGCTCCCAACGAATGAGATCGTTGAGCTGGATTTTCCTGATGTCGGGTCTGCTGTCGGATTTTACGAGCCTTTTGAGGAGCAGCCTTTCATCGATCCTGGCTTCCTTATATCCACACATGGCCATCTTTTATCAGATATTCCCTCATTGCACTATCTGTGTGCTAAGATATCTCAGCAACTTTTGTCTTCTCGTCGGGAGGATGAGGATGAGAGAGTTGCTCGACAGTTTGAGTGGGAGGAGCTGTATTACATGCACATGGAGATTAGAAGGCTGCGAGAGTGGTTAGCTGAGCTAGAGACCAAGGAGTGGTTTTTACCTGGTGAAGATAGTTAAGAGTTTGTCTGTATGCTCTTTTGGTATGGGAAAATATTTTGTATTTTGTTTAGAAAAGAGAAAGACATATGCATGTAATGAAAAAATATTTTAAAAAATTTTGTGTCCTATACCGTCTGTGTGTGCGAGTATCTGGATTTTGTGACAGAGTGCAGGAATCAAAATTGTGGCTCAACCAACATTTTGACTCGTGACTTGGAGTAATGCCTTAGGAGAATCCTTGATTCCCTAGGGGAATATGCAGTTGAAATCGTTGCCTTTCAGAGTCAGTCAGATATAGTAGAGTCCTTATCTTCAATTGTACTTCTTCTTGTTCTTGACTTGAGGCTATTTGACGAGCTGTCTCGAATTGTCTTCTGATACCTTCGTTTTCTTTTCTTTGAATCATTTTTGCCCATAGTGCCCTTTCGGGTTTTCACTATGGCCGGTTTTTTCCCGTCAATTTTGTCTCGTTATGTCCTTTTAGGTTTTCACTACATCCCGGTTATTTGATCTTACCTGTCCCTTGGCAACTATATTGTTTTTACCCTTGATGCCCTTTCGGATTTTCACCAAGTCCGCTATGTACCCACTATTTTTACTCAAAGAGCCCTTTCGAGTTTTCACTCCGCCCTTTTTGTTCAGGTACATTTCGTTTTCTTTTCTTTTTGCAATGGCTAAGGGATTGAAATTCTATCGTTGTTAGCCGATTGGTAGCTATTCCAACATTTTCTTGAGTTACACTGGTAAACTTGTTGACCTTAGCTTGGCTTATCCCGAAGTGAAGGGATGGTGGTTTTTTTGTTTTGAGGGTCTGGACTGCTCGCTCTTTATTTTGTTATTATTTCTTTCATTTTTTTGTATTTTCACTATTCTCTCTCTTTGACCCTTTGTTCAAAGTTCTGTTTTTGGTGGACGGGGAATGGTAATTTTTCAAGATGACCAGCTCTGGTCGGTTGACTTCAGCTTTACTAATGTAATTGTAGATGAGATTAAATAGACTTACTCATAAAGATTTTCACGTTATCACCGTTGATTGGCTCCGGAAGATCCTCTCCCTTCAAGTTGGTGAGCCAGAGAGCGCCTCCTGGTAGTATATCTCTGATGATTAGCGGTCCTTCCCATGAGGGTTTGAACTTTCCTCGGGGATCTAGAAAATGCAAAGGTAGAATGTGCTTCATAACCATGTCACTGATCTTAAACCTTCTCTTTCGAACTCTCTTGTTGTAGGCCTGAGCAATCCTCTTCTGATAGCTTTGGGAATGACTTAGTGCACGCATACACTTTTCGTCTACGAGGTACAATTGATCGTATCTGGTTTCGAGTCATTCCCCTTTCTCGACTTCACTCTCTAGTAATACACGAAGAGATGGTATTTCTACTTCCATTGGTATAACTACTTACATTTCATATGTAAGCTCGAAAGGAGTTGTGCTTATAGCAGATTGTACATACGTCTAATAGGCCCAAAGTGCATATGGGAGCATCTTCGACTAGTCTTTGTATGTATTAACCATCTTCTTGAGTATCCTGATGAGCGTCTTATTAGCGGCTTTCACTCCACCATTCATTTGGGGGCGGTAAGAGGTCGACTGTCGGTGTTGAATCTTGAATTTTTCAAGGAAGTCATCCATCTTCCTATTGACGAACGACGAGCCATTGTCGGTGATGATGGTGTGTGGGACTCCATATCGGCTAATGATATTGCTCTTTATAAACTTGATCACTTGAGATGTTGCTATGGTCGTGTAGGATAATGCTTTTACCCACTTGGTGATGTAGTCGATTTCTATAAATATGTATTCGTGACCGTTTGCAGCTTTCAAATTTACCTTTTCGATGATGTCGATTAAATCTTTTTCGATGATGTCGATACCCCACATAACGAAGGGCCATTGCATGACAAGTTGTATAGCTCGAAGGTTAGGGCATGCATTTGATTTGCATTCTTTTGACACTTGAAATACGTCCTGACATACTGGAAGCAGTCTATCTCCATAGTAATCTAGTAGTAGTCGAGTTATAAAATCTTCTTCGTCATCATGTGCCTGTTCATGTGTAGGTTGCCCACTCCATCATGGATCTCTTCTATAATTTTTGTAGCTTCGGATTCGTCGATGCATCTGAGGATAATTTGATTATACGATCGCTTGTAGAGAATTTCATCGTTGATTGTGAACTGTCCTGCCAAAAGTTGGATGGTTCAGCGGTCGGTTGATGTTGCTTCTTCCGGGTATTCCTGGCTTTCCAGATACCATTTAATATTGGTATACTAGGGTTCGCTTATAGGGGTGGCTATGACCTCTTCAATTTACATACAGAAGGCAGGTTCATCTTGAAGTTCAACCATGAGCTCCCATTCTGAAGCTCCTCTTGGTGTCTCTAGCATTGATGCTAGTGTAGCGAGAGCGTCTGTGAACTAAAACTTTGCTCGTGGCATGTATGAGAAGGTGACTTCTTTGAATTCTTCGATCAGATTTTTGAGATATACGTGATATGGTATTAACTTCTCATCTTTAGTCTTCCAGTCACCGTTGATCTGGTTTGATGATAAGTTGTGAGTTTTCGAAAACTCGTTGCTTCTTTACACTCAAGATTATGGCTTCTTTCAGACTAGCAATACATGCTCTGTACTCTGTCATGTTGTTGGTGCATTTGAATGTTATTCGCTTGCAGATAGGGATCATGACATCGTCGGGAGAGTAAAGGATAACTCCGATTCCACTTCCCTTGGAGTTTGTTGCGCCATCAAAGAATAATGTCCACTCGTCTGCCTTTCTTTCTTCCTCTTCCTCAATGAGTAAGAGATTTTCATCGGGGAAGAAGGTCTTCAACAACTGGTAATCAGGTAGCAAGTGGGTGACGGGATGATCAACGAGGACTTATTCCTTTATTACCTTCTGAGTGACATAGGTGATGTCGAACTTAGACAGAAGTAGCTGCCATTTGGCTATCCTTCCATTGAGTGTCGACTTCTCTAATATGTATTTGAGTGGGTCCATACAAGTGATGAGAAGGATATGATACACTATCATGTATTGTTGGAGTCGTTGAGTTACCCAAACTAGGACCATGCATGTATTCTTAAGTGCTGAATATCTAGTCTCGTAGTCTGTGAATTTGTGACTTAGATAGTATATTGCGTGTTCCTTCCTTGGTTCATCATGTTGGCCAAGTACGCAGCTAATGGCATACGCTACTACCGAGATGTACAATGGTAGAGTTCGTCCGGAAGTTGGTGGCACTATAACTGGAGGATTCATGAGATATCATCTGATATGATCGAATGTAGCTTGATAATTGGCGTTCTATTATTTAAGAGAATTCTTTCGAAGGAGCTTAAATATCGGCTCACAGATTGGAGTTGTGCGATGAAGCAGTTGATGTACTGGATTCTGTCGAGAAAATCGGGAATTTCTTTTTTCTTTTTTATCTTTGGAGGTGGCATCTCGATGATGGCTCTTGTCATTGACTCTTATGCCTTCCTAACTGACTATGAAGCCAAGAAGTTTGCTTCTGGTTGCACCGAAGACACATTTTTTAGGGTTAAGTCGAAGCTTGTACTTTTATAACTATCGAAGAGTTTCTTCAAGTCTTCAAAGTGTCCTTCAATCGTGCGAGACTTGACAATCATATCATCGATGTATACTTCCACTTTCTTATTTATCATATCATGGAACAAGGTTGTCATTGCTCACTGGTATATAGCTCATGGGTTTTTCAAACCGAACAACATAACCCTGTAACGGAATGTTCCCCATGATGTGATAAATGAAGTCTTTCCAGATCTTCATTGGCCATCTTGATTTGATTGTAGCATGAGAAAACTTCCACAAAGGAGAAGATCTTGTGCCCTACAGTGTTGTCAACCAGAGTGTCAATGTGTGGCAGGGGGAAGTCGTCTTTAGGATTGGCCCTGTTGAGATCTCAGAAGTCGATGCACATCTGAACCTTGCCATCCTTCTTTGGTATTGGTATGATGTTAGAGACTTATTCAAGGTAGTTTGAGACTACCAAGAATCCCGCGTTGTATTATTTGATGACTTCGTCGCGAACTTTTAGGACCTATTCTGGCTTCATTCTTCTGAGCTTTTGCTTTACTGGCTTCATCTCTGGCTTTGTTAGCAGATGGTGTATAATGAGTTTTCATTGAGCCCTGGCATGTCTTCGTAAAAGAACAAGAAGTTGGATAGACTCGAAGTAAGGAATTCTACCATTCTTTGCTTGAACTCTAATGGCAAGGATTTTCCTATGTGTACTTCTCGAGGGACTTTGGGTGTCCCAAATTTACTACCTTGAAGTCGTCGACTACAACATTGGTGTTGGTTTCAAACTTTTTAAGGACATATTGAAGTTCGCAAGCTAGGTCATCATCTTCCCCACCCTGAACTTTGCCCAAACCCAAAGTTCAAAATCTAACTCGATGTTGAAATCATATGTGTCAGTTTCGAACTCATGTGGCACTTCAGATGAAGTATGCACATCTATGAATGTAGGAATTGAAATACTCTTTGATTTTTGAAAATTTTCAGAAATTGAAACACTAGATGGTTTTTGAAGATTTTTAAACTCCAAGGGACCCTAAGTAGGCATGTATTGCAAACCATGATTGATCTTGACCTAGCTCAAGGTGCCAAATGTTGTCTAAATTGGCATTTTTTAGACCAGTGCCTTGGATGGGTCACCGGCTGACTTGATGGTTAGGGGAGTAGTTATCCATTCGAGACCCCACGTTCCCTCCCTTGAAGAGGTAGGGGTCGATGTACTGAATGGAGGATCATAGCCTAGCCCAATGACTATGACTTTCCCTTAGTCGGGTTCAAGATCTGAGTGGTACTCAGTCCCTTCCATGTTAGTTACCGTACATTAGAGCTTTTCTTACTCCACCATCTAGTATTGCTATGGAATTTGAACATCAGACCAATCCAGGGCTGGCCACTTCCTTCTTGGTCCAATGGATTGGACCATTGTGGTTGTGACTGGATGATGGATGCAGCGTGGGCATGGCATGCCCTTGATTGATTGTTAAAGCTGAGATAGGAAGGGTGTGCCCCTGGTTGGTTAAATCTGAGGCTGGCAGGGTGTGCCCCTAGCTGGTTAAGGCTGAGATAGGCAAGGTGCATACCTAGCTGGTTGAAGCTGAGACTAGTAAAGTGTGCCCCTGGCTGGTTGAATGTGAGACTCGGGCCTTAGATGGTCGAAGCTGAGGCTGGCATGGTGTTCAGTTGAGACTGGCATGGTGTGCCTTGGGTTGGTTGAAGCTGAGATTGACACGGTGTGCCCTTGGTTGGTTGAAGCTTAGACTGGTAGGGTGTGCCCCTAGTTAATTGAAGATGCAATAGTGATGACAAGTATCAAGGTGTCTAGGCACCTTTCGAAGGCTCGTAATGGGTTCTGCTCATGGTCCAGCTCATGTTCCGAGGCATTTTCTTCCTCTAGTCTAGGTAGTTCTGTCGCTAATGGCCCAAGGATTGTTTCCCATCAGATAAGGGCCATAAGGCATCATCGTGAGATAAAGAGGTACCTTCGTGTGACGCGAATGATATTTCCTCCTTGCAGGGAGTCCCAGGTTTGACGAAGTTGATTAGTGTGCATCGATACTCCTTTTTCCTCCACTTTTCCGTAGGATTAGGCTTGTATCACAGTCCCCACTTCTTCTTGTTATAGGTGGTCTCTACTGCCCTTGCTCTAGAGTGATTCTTCACATGGTATCTAAAACTTTGTCGTTCAGCCAGCGAGAAGACATACTCAGTGCTCGTTGGTGATGGATTGACCATTAAATTCATAGTTTCAATTTCAAAACTGTGGTAAGGAATGCCCTTTTCTGAGTGTTGGATATTGATGACTAGAATGTCTGGTTCTTGGGTACCATAGTCATTTGGAATTACGAGCTCTAGTTCAGCCAAGATAGATATTACCTTATTATCAAGGATATATTTTACCCGCTAATGGAGAGTGGAAGGGACAACTCAACTTTGTGCAGCCATGGCCTTCCTAACAACATGTTGAAGGATGCGGGTATATCTAAGACTTGGAAAGTAACGACTAAGATATCTAGACCGATCTGCACCTTGATGTCTACCTCTGTTTTGATGGTTCTGCGAGAGTTATCAAAGGCTCTAACACTCATGCTGCTTAGGCGGAAGGATGATGGCTCAATCCAGAGGTGGAGTGCTATTTGGAGTGGGCACACATTTAGGCTTGAGCCATTATCAATGGGGACCAGTGGAACTCGTAGATTCTTATATCAAAGAGCGATATTAAGAGACCTTCCGTGATCTCGCCCTACAAGAGGACCGTGAAAGTGATAGCTTTAGGTGCGAGGAGTTGCCCGATCATCAACGTGATCATTTTTGGTGGAGTATCCGAGATGATGTGAGCATCGTTCAGCCTCTTGACGAAGAGCTCCCAGTGTGTCCGTGATGTGCATAGTAGTTCCCATATTGATACCTGTGATGGAATCATCTACTGATTAGTTGTTGTATTTAATGTTGTCACCTATCATGCCTTTGATAGAGTGCATGTGGAGTCCTCCTTGTCACTACATGCATCAAGGCTTAGGCTCTTCACTTTGTCACACTCCAGATAGTGCCAAGGAACCACCTTGTAGCATGGAGGCTCCTTCTCCTTGAATGTCACTAGTTGAGTTGGAAGTTGCACCGATGTCGCGGGAATGACCAGTGTCTCTTCCTCATATAGAGCCCTTGCTTGTAAGACCACTCTGTTGCCTGTTCTGGATGAGATATGGTGATGTTCATCCTCATATATGATATGAGGATTGGTCGTGGCCTAACTACATTTGTGGTCGGAGGCTACCATGGGATGAATAATGCTCTTCTCTCCATTACCAATGCTTGACGGGGGATCCTCCTATCATGTGCTAGCTGATGCGGCATGCGAAAAGGTGCCCTTAACGGCCTGTCAATGATTGCTCAGTTGCTCCTTGTAGGATGACTGACTTATATATTAAGGGTGCTCATTCCAATACAACTGGCTCAAAGTTGGAAGGTGCACCTTCCAATACCACTAGCTCGTATGGCTGATAGGGAGTGCTCCTTCCTTAGAGGACCGTCAACTCAGTTATTGGGAGAGGGGCCTGTAACGCCCCGATTTTCAGAACCCAAGTACACAACTCGTTCCTTGAAAACCTGGGGGTTAATAGGTCATCAAGTAGCAATCAATATAAAATCAAAGTGCAAATAACGAAAATCAAACATAGTATAAGCCGTAACCAAAATAAGAACAATATCCTGGTCTACTTAGCAAGGGACTCAAATACAAAACCTCAAGTTTTAAGTGTACTAAATAAACATCAACAACTAAATCTACTGGTTCAGCCCGAAGTATTCAGCCGCTTCCTGGTGCGGCTCCTCCTCGTACAACTCTTCCTTCGCTGCGGATGCAACAATCCTGAGATCCATTGCATATTCGTCCATACCTGCACCTGCGTCCTCTGTACGGTTGAACATTGATGAATGAGTGGTCAGCTCAGTATGATTTTTCTTCAAGATTACACACTGTCGCCTTAGATAAGTATAGCATAAAACAACAAGACATACAAAATATGATAAGATGTAATATTATTATATGCATAAATATATGAGTGCACATCAACTGGGGATGCTCATCCAGTTAGCTTTTGGCAAAACCCATGCATGTGGCTGGTCACCAGTGAAACTACATAATACATACGTAGTGCCAAACTCATCGAAAGTGGGCCGATAGTCGATGATCTGGGAGCCAGCGAAATGATATCACGATTAAGGGCATGTACTACAACATCCAAAATTTGCATCTGTTATCGCCCGAATGTTATGTATGCATGATTAGGCAGACCGTTATTAATCCATTTACAATCAGCATGTTTAATAAAACTCAAGGTCACTATGGGGAGCTCATAGCTCAGCGTAGGCCGACGGCTTGGGCATAATATTCCATGACCACTATCCCCGGCCCATGAGTCTACGCCTTAGCGTGTGGATAGAGCTCATCAACATGTGACCAATTAACTCTTGATGTATGAGGGAACTACCATCGTATGCTCTATTGATGGTAAATCCCATGAATTAAACCGCCACTAACATAACCTCCATGTTGAGGCCTAGTCATATCGCAATCAATATTGTTACACCCTAAGTACGGATTCTCTTTGAACAGAGGTTCCCTGAGAGAGGTTTCGAGTCATATGTGTCTTGCAACTAATACAATATTATGACATGGAGATTAAGTAGCAACCTATCTGAATAAGGCATAATTCAATAATCAAAGTGAAACTCAGGTATCCATATAATCCAGGAGTCATACGACCATAACTTATCAGCTCTAAAGTTTGCATTCAAGGAAGCTAATCAAGTGGTTCATGTGTTTGAGTAACTAATCAAGTAATTTAATCAATTATAAGACATAAGCTTAAGTAAACTACTCATGTATTCTAATCAATCACAAGGCATTTGTCTAAGTAACTAATCAAGTGTTCTTAATCAATTTATTTAAGAAACTAATCAAGTATTTAAATCAATTCTTAAGACATTTGGTTAAGTAAACTAATCAAATATTCTAATCAATTCTAAGATATTTGTTTAAGTAGACTAAGCAAGTATTCTAATCAATTCTTAAGACATTTGTTTAATTAATCTAATCAAATATTCTAATCAAGTTTAAGACATTTGTTTAAGTAAACTAGTTAAAGGTCAAATCACTTATAAGGTATTTATTCAAATAAACTACCCGAATGATTAACCATTTATGGGTCATCGTTCGTAGTTATAATAAAAGTTATCCTTAGCCTAATTTAGCTATGGAAAGTTTAAGGGGAGAAGTTTCACCTTGCAGGGTTATATTACCGTCCTTGATCCATGTTCTCGTGTATACCTTACGGCCCAAATCACGCAAGCAACCTCCTAAGGTTATAGTCTGTATTAGTCAAATATTCCTAAGGTCAATGCATTGAAGTTATGTGGGTTTAAAAGGTCCCATGAATAAGGCTATTTGGGCCTGCATTAGAGTGACTAGGCCCACCAGATTTTGGTCTAATAAGTGGCCCAAATTGGGCCTGAAATCCATCCATAAACAAGGTTTGAACTAAGCCTGGCTGGGCCCAGCTTATCAGGTCCAAAACGAGCCCAAAATTGGGCTAGGCTGACCTAAGCCCAACAACGGACGACCCATTTGAGCCCATGGGCTAGCCTTGCACTAGCTTATCTAGGCTGGGCTGGCCCTGGCCTAACAGCTGGTTGCAGAGGGTTAGGCCCTCGACATGGTTTTAAGGAAGCTGGGCCTGCATCAGGCCTTAAGTGCAGCCCACCTACCTTGTGCAGAGTGTGGCCCACCTGCCCTTGGCTCGAGTTTGGCCCAGTGTAAGCACAAGGTGGCCCACTAAACGTGCAGCCTGGTGAGCCCTGCTGCGGTTTGTGAGGTAGCCCACTGAAGTGTTTCTCAGTTGCGGCCCACCTGCCTTATGGCCAGTCTTGGCTCAAACCTGTGACCCAGGCAGAGGTCGTTTGCAGTCCAGCATCACAGCCCACTAAGACCGTTTTCATTCCAATTTTCACGGCCCATCTAAGGGTCTGTTTCAGCTCAAATTGAAGGCCCAACTGAGGCCTGTTTTTAGCTTGATTTAAGGCCCATCTGAGGCCTAATTTTAGCTCGGTTTCCGGCCCAGCTGGAGGCCTGTTTTCAGCATTTTCACGGCCCATCTGAGAGTCATTTTTAGCTCAGATTGTGGCCCATTTAAAGGACCGTTTCAGTCTAGATCCACAGCCTAACTGAGGCTTTTTTCAGCCCAGCTACAAGGCCTCTCTAGAAGCCATTTTCGACCCGATTGAGGGATGTTTTCAGCCCACTCTTCTGAACTTATTTCAGCCCAGAACGTGGGCTGGTTTCGGCTCACTATCCAGCACAGCTTATGGCTAAGACCCATCAAACGAATGGGCTGGATGGCATATGAACATCATGGTGGCGTTCCTTAGATGATCCTAGCCATCTGATGAGAAGAACGCTAATGATCAGTGAACCATCATCATCCATAGTTAACGGAGGTAGGGCACTCGGCCCAGCGTTATTAACAGAGTCCGGCCGGAGCTGGGCTCTGATCCAAACTGACTGCAACTTTAATGACCAGGTGCTGTTAGGAGAAAGAAAATGAGGGGAGGTAGATCGTTACCTGCCCTGCTCCGTTGCCTACTAAGTCGGATCAACTCAGTTGCAGCTACAGCTATGGACACCTGGTGGATTCCTGGTCTTAGGATTCAGTGGGGCAACAACCCAACTCTCCTAAGTGGTTGAAAATGACCTGAGTCGAGCTGAAGATGGGCCGAGTTTAACTGGGTAACTGCTGACTCTCTCTCCCTCTCACACTCTGCTGTTCTCTCCCTTCTCCCTCTTTGTTGCTCTCTCTTTAGTGTGAATTCCAAGGCATCCCAATGACTTTTATAGCCGAGGGAGAACCCCAGCACATCTCAGCCAACGACTGAGATGAAAACGCAACATGCAGCGGCTATTTTTGAGAGGTCACTGTGCATGGGGTCCATCCGACCCTTGGGATGGATTCCCATGACCATGGCCCACCAGGAAAGTAAATTTTTATCCCTGGTGGGGTTCATCTCGTGATCGTGGGTTGGGTGCTTCAACGAGGAAGATGGGAGAGCCACCAATGTCAACTCCATATCTACGATACTTTCTTAAGATCTGGTCTGTTTGAACGGACCAGATGAAGCCTCTGATCAGCGTGGGGCCCACTTTTTAGGCCATTCAGGTGAGTTTCAGAACATTTCACGAGAAACTCCTCATCTCGTTGATTTCTCGTGAGATGAGATGACTTACGCTTGAAACTCGCGTCGCCTTAAAGTGAGGGACTGGGATAGCTCCACATGGCCCAGTGAAGGGCTTGGATCGTGCCAGCACCCATTTCCTGAAAGAAAAATGTCTCCTTTTGCTTTCTTTGCTTCAGACGACTGCCTGCCTGTTTTTGGTAACGGGAGAGTGTGCTCTCTAACAGACGAGTGGATGGCTGGGATTGCATGGCCAAACCGATCCTGGACCGCCCATGTGGCCCCCTATTGGCCCACCATCTGATGATCTTAGTCATTCGTGTAGTTTTGATTAGTTCTGATCCCAAATCCACGTCCCTTTGCATGGGTCCGGTCAGACCATAAGGTTTTGGTTGTCTGGCCCCCACAAATATGATAAACGGTTCAGATCAACCAGGTAATGGCAAGGGTGGGCCACCTAGGAAGTTGACGCGTCAGTTTAAAATTCCAAACGGCGGGAAGGATTTTTGGGTTTTTCTTCAAAAGGGTCGAGTCAGCGCTAGTCAAACCGGTTGATCCATCCAGTGCACTTCACGTGTGGGTGCACTTGGTGCACTCGCACTTTATGTGGGGTCCACCGTGATGTTTGTGATAAATCCACTCCGTCCATTCACCTTGGGAGCCCCCTCTAGAGGTCCTTGCCTAGTATGGGTCAGATGTGAGGCCCAGGTGGGTCGTATCACACATCTCAGGGGTTGTTTGGTCAGTGCATACTGACTTAGTGGTTAGATTGGCTTGAAAATGAGTTTCAACGGTTAAATGGGGGTTTAAGGCACAATGATTGCTTGGTTGGCGACTTACTAACCCTCCAGGGTTGATCATAAGTGCATTGTCCCAATACGATTCGATCAGGTGATTTATAAGTTGCTTTAACTTGAGGTGTTTAGTTAAGATTACCTTCCTGACTGATGTAGGGTTCAACTCAGCTCCTAGGGCCTCTGATGGACAGCTTCAATGATGACTAAAAGCATCCTGCATTCGTTGAATTTAGGTTGTTTGTTAGTCGAGCTTGAAGTCTCATTGTTACGGGTTTCAATGGTAACACCTGCGTACTAGAAGTGCGAGGTGTTATAGGCCTATGATGCCCCTTGCAAGACTAGCAGTGCATTCGAGCGGTCTTCGGATATGGCATGGATAAACTGTAGAGGGATGAAGAAGTGATCAATGCTTTCCCTTTTAAGGACATTGACTATTAGACCTTGTGATGAGATAGGCTCTGAAGGGTATTGTGGTAGAGAATTCTAAAGGATATTTGTGGGAGCTGCTGGCGCAATCCCAGGGGTTAAGATAGATATATTTAACTGTCGATAAGATCCTAGATCGCATGCCTCAAGGAGAAGCAGCTTTCTATGGAATGACCTCGACCTTGATGGAACTCATTGTACTCATTTTCGTTGTATTTCATTGGCAATGGATTTATAGGTGGTCTCAGTTGCAAAGGAGTGAGAAGTTGTTTCTACATTAACGTTGTCAAGATCTGGCTATAGGTTTGTGTGAGTGGAGTGAATCTCCTAAGATCCATGTTCACCTGCCGATTTTAATGGGGCTACTAAACATTTTCCCTGAATTGCTGTTGTTGTTGATGTTGTGGTTGTGGATGTGGATTTTGCTATGGTGGAGGTGGTTAATACCTCTGTTGTTGATGTTGAGGATGGTACTATTGGTGTTGTTGTCACCCTTATTGAGATGCCTGCTGAGTGCCCTGAGTTGTAGTGATGATGTTGGCTTAGCCAACGTTGTTGCTATTTTCGTTCCCATTTCCCATGGGTCTTCCATCAACCTTGTTCCATTTGGCTGGAGCGGACTGATGAGGCCATGGGGAGATTATTCTCACACGTATTCCTGCTTCCACTTGTTCTCCAGCACGGATGAGTTGAGTGAAGTTTGCATAGGGAGGCGAGATCAGATGCCCATAGATGCCAAGATTTGTTGAATGGACGATCATTGAGATTTGCTCCTCATTGTCGATTGGAGTGCACATTCTAGCGGTCATGGCTCGTCACCGCCCTACATATGTTGATAATGTCTCATTGCCCTTATGTCTCAAAGCTACCAGATGTGGTCTTTTGGGAGCCATGTTGAGATTGTAGGCGAATCCATCAACAAACGCTTGCAATAGTTGTTCACAGGTCTTGATCCGGTTACAATTCAGGGAAGTTTACTAGTCTAAAGTATCTCCTTTCAAAGATTTTTAGAATAGATGTATAAGTGCTCATTTATTTCTTGCCACTGCATTTATTTCTCTGTAAAATGCCTTGAGATGTGCCATAGGACATCAACTGTCATTGTACCTTTTGAATTTTGGCACCTCAAAGTTCTGGGGAACCTGTGTATCTGGAAAGGGACATAAGTCCCTAAATTTTGTCAAGGGGAGATCAACCCCTTGTTGTCTCTGAAGTTGATTTTATATGGTTTGGAGTTACTTTCGCAACTCTTCTATTTTTATGTGACTCGTTTAAGGGGATCAACGTCTCTCGCGGTAAGGCTTTTTCTGCTTCTTCGGCAAAGTGATCAATTTCTTCAATCGTATGGCTCCCATTAGGGGGATTGTGTTGAAATGTAACCGAATTCCCATGTGTAGGGAATTGAAATTGAGAAGCACTCCCGGTCAGGGGAGGCTGACATACTGGGAAGTGACCCCTTATTAGGTATTCACAACTTTTCACTGATCAAACTGGGTTGGACACTGACCCCATTGTGGCCATTCGCTAGTGCTGCTCCAGGGCTTCCAGTCGGGAAAGCTGTTGCTCGAAGTTGATTTGAAATCCATGTTGTAGTATGTGCTGGAAATTGATTAAAGATCCTATTTGCAAGATCAATTTGAAACTGAATCGAAACTTAATTAGAAGTCCTAATTGTGGGATTGGTTTGAAACTATGTTGGAAATTAATGGGATGCCTCAGTTGTGAAGCCGTCCTGAAATTGACTGAGGATCCTGTTTGCAAGATCGGTTTGAAACTAAGTTGAAAATTGTCTAGAAGTCCCGATTATAGGATTAAACTAAGCAGGGAAATTAATGGGAGGCCTCGGCTGTGAAGTTGTCCTGAAATTGACTGTGGATCTTGTTTGCAGGATCGGTTTGAAACTGATTGGAAATCCCAACTATGGGACATGCTGGAAACTGATTAGCCTCGACTGCGAGGCTGTTCTGAAATTGACTGGGAATCTCAGTTGTGGGATTGTTCTGAGATTGACTCCTTGCTACAGGAGGGTATTGAAAGAAATGCCCCATGGTCGAGGACTGCGTTGGCTGGTGTCGGTGGTCCTGTGTGGAGTCTGACGGTTGTGCCTGATTTGAACTAGAGGCTAGAATGAGCCTATGAGCTTTATTGTTGTTGAATTGTACCTACTTGATTGTTGGCTACAGAAACTTACACTTGTATGAATTGCCAGAACATGTCCTACATTGCCTTCATGCCTTGTGTTAATTCCTACATACAGGCCATTGGCACGACTTCTGCATATTACGGCTGTGCTGGCTGTGCTTCTGCGAGATCGAGAGCGTGGAAGAGTTGAACATCTTCCTCATGGTGATCCATCGTTGCTTGGGATCTTATACGGATTATGCTAAAATAAGGAAAACTTCTTCGAGGACGCCTGACTCTTGGAAGTGCAATTTTTTGTTATTTTTAGTATGAATGCAGATGCTGATACGGATGCGGATGCTGATGCAAATGTGCGAGAACATGTATTCTTCTGGGATTCGTAAGATCTTATTTTTCAAGTTGGGTCGCGACTAATGTAACTAGTTACTCCCCAATGGATTCACCATTATGTGGGTGTTGTGAGGAGGGTACAATTCCCCGAGGGTACAGGAGATCTACTCTCTTCCTTCCAATAGTTGCCTTGCTCGAGAGCTTTTGTAAAAGGGGGTGAATGTATCATATTTGACCAGAATCACTACTAACCAATTATTACGATTCTACAGTTGGTTAGAGCCCGTAGAAATGCTTACGATTGAGAACCTGAGGGTCTTTAACCCTAAGATGACTCGTAAGTTTACGTTACAAAGATTCCGAGTAAGAGATCGGGATTACAGAGATGGAAGGTGTTAGGCACCCACTCTCTCCATACAAATGTATGGTCTTTACTTCACAAGATCTGACTAATTCTTGAAGAGTATGGGTAGTTCTCACGTGTTGTAAATGTAATGCGATGAAGAAAACGTAATGCAGTGTTGTAGTTGAGGTGTTTGATTAATCCGAATTTCTGATGGTCAGGGTCTGATTATATTGGCAAGCCACAGAGCATACGTTCAAAATGATCAATTGTAGGGTGTAAAGGATACTTGATGATATATGGATGCTTATGGAAAAATGACGGCTAACCGGTTAAGGTTTTTTGTAGACCTGCTGCGATTATGTCAGCAGGTCTTAGAGCATACACTCGTTAGTCAAATATGGTGAAAAATGGGATGCAATGTATATGTTAAACGATGGCTGACTGGATAAGGTTTCTGATAGGTAAGATCCGATTATCTTGGAGCATATGCCCCCAGTCAGATGTATGAAAACGATGAAAATGCACTATGACACTAATGTATATGAGGAGCATGGCTGTTGATAATAGAATGACTGTTGCATGATGTTATAAATAATAAAGGAGTTCAACAGAAGAAGGCGTCTCATACCAACCGAACCGAACCAAACCAAATTTATCTTTCAATTATTCTATTCATCATTTACGTTTCTTAGTATAATTATAATGTCCCAGATTTTCATCATCTGAAATAATTTTCTTAAAAAAATTTTCACTATAATTAGCTTATGTTGTCGCTTACTATCCCTTACCACTCGATGTTAAACTATACACGATGTTACCAATAAATAACTGCACAAATCCGGTTAATTAGCCATAAGAAGCTAACGAATTTGTCCAATCACTTAAACCTCGAGTCTAGTCTTGTGATTTATTCATTTAGGGCCCTAAATCTAGCTGACCTATCACTGACTAATTAATATAGTCATAACTAAATAAAGAATTACATAAAGCCGACACAACCAGGGGTCATATCTTAATTAACAAACTAAACTGACTAAGTTACTATTTTATCTTAAGAACCAACCGTTTATAGTGTTTATGATCGAATCGTTATTTTCACTAGTTGTAAATATACCACAATATGAACTTAGTTAATCCAAACCCTAATCATATTGCATAAGCAATCTTGTTACACATTCATTCCAAAAATACCTTGATTATCTGAACAAGTTCTAAACCGCTCGTTAGTGGGTCATTAAACTCGAGACTATAGAAAGACATTCATCTTAGTAGGCTTAACATCTATCAAAAAACATCGAGTCGAGATTGCATCTCGAATCATTCAACTTAGACTCACAAGGCCAGTGCATGAGATATGTATCTTTTTTTAATTAATCAAAAACTTAAGTTAATTGTTTATATATGGTCTTTGCCAAAGTTGTGTCTTTCGGACCGTTAGATGATGGACAAATTTAGGGTATCGATCAAGATTATAACCCTGCTCACATCCATATAGTTATAGACCCAATCGGCGCTTGGTGACCATCGATCTAAGTTAGGGCCTTCCTGATTGATTGACACATCTGATTATCAGATGGTTGTGTCCAAATATAAATCATCTATTGGGACACTTATCTCATGACTTAGATTGACCCATACACCTCCTAATGGGTCCTATTAGTTAGAAACAACCCCTCTATTGTTAATATAATGAATAAAGGATCATTGAGGACATTTGTGCACCTTCTACCACTATAAAAACCATTTTATTTCACATCCTCTCTCTATACGAATTTGTACCCTAGCTTTATAAGAGATAGAGAAAGAAGATAAATGATAAAGAGAGAGAGAGAGAGTGTGTGTGTGTGTGTGTGGAAGAACTTGTTCTTTTCCCATTCGATTAGCGATCTAGTCACAACTAGATCCTTCGTTGGAGTCTTCTCGACGCCGATTAGAGGTAATTGTTGAATCACAATTGTAATTTAAGATTTTAATAGTTGTCTACCCCAAATCTTACGAGTTCGTATGCCTGGTTAGGTTTTTCGACAATTTTCCATAAAATCCCAACTCTATAAGCACTAAGTCAGGCGAATCATTGCAAATGTGCAGATCATTATTCCTAAGTTGTCGTTTATCGACCAGTGAGGGTCTCAGTTAATGATTCTTGATTATAAATGAGTTGATGCATAATAACATGTCTATATTTCAATTTTATGTGCAAATAATGTTATTACTTGCTTATTAATGCTTGCGTGTTTGATAAAATTCTTGACTGAATAAGATGTTAAAATTAGGATTTATGTGAAATCTTATTATGATTATCTAATGGATTATTAGTATTTGGTGTCGTTTAAAACTGCCTACAATGTTGGGTTAGTCTGCAAATTACTTGAATTAAGGGGTGACCCAAGTTAGGTTGGCCATCTTAATCTTGTTTAATCGGCTTAGGCCGAACACGGACGATTGACAGTAATTGGACTATGTGGGATGGTTGCACCTAATGTTGGTTGTGCCGGGGTTCTCCCGGGTTAATCAAATTAGTCTAATAGTTAATTGATCATGCATGTTCACAATATATGACAACTATCAATTGAATTTAGAATACTCTCGTTCCCATTGAATGAGTATACTTATAACTGTTAACGATACGATCCTACAAAGACTCATGAGATGGATATGGTGGTATGAGACACCATATCTGAGTTGTCAGCCTACGCTGGGGTGACATGCCTACTATATTAATAAAAAATGAGGTGATGAGCCAGCCATACTGGTATAAAATTAGGTGACGAGCCTCCCCATAGTGACCATTGAGCACATGTGAAGGCTATGAGCGTACCGTATTATAAATGGAATTGATGTCATGACTCTACCACATTTGTGTTTGGGTGATGCCCCTTACATTATCTGTGGATGTCCTTGGATGACAAATTCTAAAATGGATCAATGGGACACATGTGAGGAGCCGCTATGGGTGCATCGAGCCTTGTGATCTAGGTAGAGACTTATGATATAGTGGTGATATCTTAGCTTCGTCAATCTGTTGTATGAATTGTGATTAATAACCAATAGGCTAATCGTATATATCAATCGCATTGCACTAGATTAGGCTGTTGTGATTTGGCATTGGAATTGCAAGATAATAGAGTGTTGGCATTTACGAAATAAGCATTAAAATTGCTTGTGAGGGAATGCTGGATTGTAAGGCGCACACATCATTTCATAATCTTAATCATGTATTTAACAAAAGTATTTAGAGGTGGTTGTTTACCTACTTTATTGTTATTTTGTGTTGATTCAGTTGATAACATATATAATTTAGAACTAATGAAATAATTGAGTTAGTTACTCACTCCCACCCAGGACGATGCTTTAAAATATCAATTAGATGATTTTATTGATGTAGGTGTTATCAATATCTCAAATGGGTAGGCTTAGATCAGTTTAAAACACCGCCGTTATGTTTTGAAGGATCAGGCGAAAATTGAAAACTTTACACTTTATTCGTTCTACGTATATATATTGTGACTTATATAATCTCCATTTGGCGGATACCACTTTTAAAAATATAAAATTTGAACATTAGTCTTATATTTTTGAGTTTAGTTATATTTAATTACCTTTTGATATCGCGTATTTAAAGCTACTATGATTTTAACCATATGTGAATGTTAACCAGACCTCGTGGGCACGTGTGAACTCGCCCATGTGTGTTTTCACCTGGTTTACACCTGCGAACTTGAGATTGGAGTTCTCATGCTCAAGTACTTATTTTCAGGGCGTGACAATAATCATTAGCTTTATCTGTCATTTACATTCCTCAGTGTAATCCGTAGTAATAATCAACTAGTTGTTAACTTTAATTATAATTCGAGTTTATACTCGTATACTAAATTCAGTTTGAATATCAATTAAAGTTTTTAATTTAGAGAAGCATTTTGTAGTTGCTCTCTATAGTTGATTGTAAGAATTTTATTTTTTGTTTTATCCGTATTGAAGAGAAATTCCTTTTTTACAGAAGACTGATGTAATCCATTCTAGAGGACGAACTCCACCCTATAATAATCACTTGATCGTCTTGAGCAACATTGTACAAGTGGCTGAATAGGTGATCAATTTTATTTGCTCTCAAGTAAATATGATCAATTTTCAACTTATAATCTGCCTATTTTAATGCTTAGATTTATAATTGTTAGGTTTGAAATGAGCCGCACGTTCAATTATACCACTGCTGTACTAATCATACTAAGGGAATTGAAATAACAACGATGAATGTCTTTGAGAAATAGGCATCGATATTTTTTAGCACAATGAGCATGTATTTTTCTGTCCTTTGTAGGAATACGCTGGACACGTGATGACATCTAATTTACTTATTTAAATTGCATCAGATCAAGTGTAAACATGGACTAAAAGCGGTCGGTATGAAGGAATCCTAGCCCTTCTTCTAACGACCTGCAAACGGTACGTTAGGGAAAGAATTGCTGCAAGGGATGGCGGCGACATTCCTTGTCCGTGAGAAGTGATGAAGATGGTCGATGTTCAACTCGTATTACGTGGTGCATAACACAATCACGATGTTGGTACAGTGTTGTTGTAGCAAAGCTTTGTGGGGCCCACTATCATGTATATGTTATATCCATACTGTCCATATATTTTTCCAAATCATTTTTAGGTCATGAGCCAAAAATTGAATAGATCAGAAGCCTAAGTAGACCACACCACGGAAAACAACGGAAAATGACACTCATTGTTGAAACCTTCCAAAGGGCCCACCATTATGTTCATTTTCCATCCAACCTGTTGATAAGGTAATATATACCTGGATGAAGGGAAAACACAAATATCAGCTTGATCTAAAACTTCTGTGGCCCTGAGCAAGTTTTCAACGGTAGGCGTTCAATCCCCACTTGAGAATTGGAACTGCCTAATTAGCCCAAAAATGATCCGGCAAAATGGATGGACGGTGTGGATATAACACATACATCATGATGGGGCCACATAACCGTGGCACTTCAACGCGAGTGCCGACCTCGGTGCTCTGTTCTACGCTACGCAATCCCAGTCCGTCCATCGAGGGAGGTGGGAAGGTTGATCCTACCAACGGTCTTGATCACCGAACCGTTGCAGCCTTCGCGAACTCAAAAGTTTCTGGGATTCCGGGCACGTTAATAGGGATCCGACAAATACCCCCCGTGAGCGCTTTAGAAATTCCAACTCGCGAGTGCATATTTTAAAGTGCAATCTCTAGGCACGCTCGCATTCCCCCACTGGCAATGTGAGATCCGGGCTGTTCATCAGATGGTCTCGATCCTTCCATATCCTTTTTTAAGAAAAGACTGGCCTCTCATGCAACGAACCACACAAGTACATCGAATATGGACTTTTAGGCGTCCATTTCTTTCCTGTACATTAGTCCTGCAAGATATGTTTATGTGATTGATGGTGGCTCAGGAAGTTTAGGCTGTGGATCCCACACGATGAGTGGCTTGGATCTCATACTTCGGCACGTGTGGACGCGAGTATATTTCAAACTCTGCTGACGCGAGTATACTTCGCATTTCTCATTTTGATTTTGGTCCGGGCGCTTCTCAACCTTCGTAATTCATTTAAAAAGAAAAAAGAAAGAAAAAAAAAGAAGAAAAACCACCAAGAGATAAGATGATGTGTGCAAGCACGTCTCTCTAAAAGATGCTCGCTCAAACTACTTGGCCCTTCTGGCCCACCATGAAATGATCCAGACCACTCATTTAGAAGCCCTTAGTGTAGATGGTTCATCTGAAAAAATCCCACTCAATAAGAGATCT
The DNA here is from genome assembly GCF_029962835.1 of Magnolia sinica. Classification (NCBI taxonomy): domain Eukaryota; kingdom Viridiplantae; phylum Streptophyta; class Magnoliopsida; order Magnoliales; family Magnoliaceae; genus Magnolia; species Magnolia sinica. Next base: position 69,227,985 of record NC_080587.1, on the reverse strand, counting down.
CCTCATCCACAGAAAAATGTCTTAGAAACAACGGGTTACAGAGTCTGTTGACTCACATTCAAATGAACGGCCATAATCTCATTTGAAAGAGACTCTTCCATTTTTTCTATAGCAATCAATTACTGTAGTATCTTCCATATGAACGGTCTGGATCACAACATGGCAGGGCCGAAAGGCGTGAGCAGAGGGAGCGAACCGCTAGGGGGGAGAACCTTGATATCAAACTTCAAATCAAAGAGAAAGACTTTGATGCTCCGGCAGAGCGTTATGGATGATGCTCGGGAACATAAAAATTACAAGTAAAGTATCCAAATAATGGGTCCCAGTTTAGAAGAATATGCTTATTTGATCCTGTCTCCACTCTCTTGGACGGTCACGATTTAACAGACAAGTGTATGTGAATTTGAGGTCGGGATCATCCACATAATGTCAATTTAGGATTGTACTTTTCCACAATGGTTTTAACAATTCAGTCAGTTTAGTTTTGGGTTACTACATGCCACGTGTACAATTTCCAAGTGCCTGCGTATCAGGTGGCATAGTCTACCAGAGTATCAAACAACTTCCAGATAAAATACTTTCTGTACAGTTGGGTGTTGTTTGTTACCTCCTCTGCTGCTGCTGATGGCGATGCAATCCAAGGCCCAGCGACAGACCCCATCGTCATCAGCATCGTCCAATCATCTCTTCTCAGAAACGCACCATCAGCATCACCTCTTCCTCTGCTCAAATTCGATCTCAACCGTCCATTCATTCTGTAAGTCTTCTGCCCCTCTCTCCTCCTTCCCATCCATGCCCATTTCTTCCTTTTTCTTTCTTTTCTTCGCCTTCTTTGGTTTGGGGTTTTTTCTCCAGAACTAGGGTTCTGTTTACAGAAATTCTAGGGTTGTTCTTCAACCCGCTGGATCTCAGCATCAACAACTCAGATTCGTCGGCTTTGTCGTCCCACATTCGTTTCGGATTTCTGGAATTTCTTTCTATTTCCTCTTTTTCTCCCACAATTTTTTGGGGGGTTATTTTTCAGGCTTCGAAAGCTTGATTTTCTAGCCCCCGGCTCATTTTAGCGTCGATTGTTGGGCGTCATGGCGGAATCGGTCGATGTCATTTTGGAGTTCCTGAAACAGAATCGCTTCACGCGGGCTGAGGCAGCTCTCCGCCGTGAGCTCAGTGGCCGATTGGATTTGAATGGATCGGTTCCGAACCTTCTTTCGGAGGGAAAAGACGCTGGCAGTGATCGGATGGCAGAAGAAGGAAATGATGAGAAAACAGCGGTAAAAGGCGGCATTGGACACTCTCAAAGTGGCGAAGTTTCGAAAGAACTTATAGTCAAGGAGGTTGATTGCAGGACAGTTGGAAATGGGGCTAACATGAAATTTAAATCCGCGTCTGTTGGGGAAAGAAACAAGGCTGGTGAATTCTCTGGGTCAAGTGAAAAGAATGGTTTGGATGATCTGTACTTGTGGAATTCGAATCCTGAAAATGGCAACATGGGCCCTTTTCTGAAAGATGGCTGTGTGGTCACTAGCAATTTTTCGGAGCTTCAATTGTCTGGGCAATCAAAATCTCGTTCTGTCCCAGTTCCCAACCCAAGGAGTTCAGTTGGAACGGTTGATTTTGGACAGAGCTATGGGACCGGGTCGGGGGAGCAAAGAATGTCATGGGTCGGAAGCACAAGTAAAACAAGCAGCGAAATGAAGCATGAGAGTAATAGGACAGGGGACAGTTACTCTAAAGAGCATATATTGGATAATTTGTGGTCAATGGGTGAGGGACCCGTGCATTCTTCTTTGGACATATGGAAGGAGTGCTCTGTAAAGACTGTTTTGCCATTCCCGATGGCGGATGCGTCATCCTGTTATGATAGCATTTTCAGTTCCAGCGATAGTAGAAAAGAAGGGAGGCAGAAATCTGAACGGATGGATATTGGGAGCTTGGATTTGCCGCCTGTGGCAGAGAACCACAAGGAAGAGCTGCCACGGTTGCCGCCTGTTAAGCTCAAGTCGGAGGACAAAACAATGAATATGCATTGGGAGGAGAAGGACAATTATCGTGGGCCCGGAGCAAAGATGTCGAGTACTGACAATGACTTTTTGGTGGGATCATTTATCGATGTTCCATTCGGGCAAGAAATCAACTCTTCAGGTTTGTTCGAGATAATAATGTTTTGAGCTTATGATTTTCGATCTAGTTAATATTTTTTTGAGTTTGATCAGTAAAAAATGGTGAATTTAATATGCTGTACTTTATGTAGCTTTGGATATTTCCTTAATGGACTAGTTGGAACTTAACTGCATAAATATTCTACTCATCTCTGCTTCCTCTCCTGCTTCTTGGTTGTTTAGTTGCTTACCTTTTGAAATGGACACTTCCACTCTCCTGCTTCCCATCACACTTTGGGCAAATATATTTTAGAGTCCATTCACAGTCCTTGTTCTAAGCTTATATAGTCTCTATCATTCAATGATATTTACTGATGGATGAAGCATGCCAAGAACGAATATGCTATAGAGGCGTGCTTTCTTATTTTTTATTTTTTGAGAATTCAGGTATTTAGGTTTGCTAGTCCCACATGCACCATTACATAGCACATGTCAACCTGGCAAATTTAGGAGTTGTTCAAGTAATGTACTAGGTTGTCACCACCATGAATATGACCATACAAAAGATCAGGTTTGTCCACTCATCAGGTTCGCCACCCCTTTATGGAAAGAATGGATGGTTTAAAGGAACTTTCCAACAGTCCGTATTCAACTTGTACTTATGACCTGCCTGATTGAGCAGATAGGCTTCTTTTCTTGAATGGTCTGCCTTTTGCAACAATCAGATAGTCCCACTCACTTTCCAGGTTGGCAGGCATGCGGTGTGTGGAGATTGTGCATCGTGGCTAGCAAACCCTTAAATGTCATCCACTCATAGGTCCTATGAAAAGCATACGTGAGAAAACCTATCCTTGACTGCTAACTAGGCAAGATGTTCATTGGGTGGTGGGGATCTTCTTAATCTCAGTCAATGTACTTATCTTTGGAGCTATTCCTTCAATATGAAATATTTTGAAAGATTGCGAAAGATTGCATAGAAAGTGTAGATATTTTTGGACTGTGGGCCCTCTCTCTAGAGTCTAGACTGCTGGCCTTCTCTCTCTGGACCATGGGCCGTTTCTTGTTCTCCTGTTATTTCTCTTATTATTTTTCTTCCTTCTCTTTTTACTCTTTTTTTCCAAGGGTATTTTATGTAATTTGGGACATCATGTAATATAAATAAGAAGGGGACTGGATGTCCAACCCTAGTTAGAGTTTTTCCTCTCTCAAGGCGCTCTCTCTCTCTCTCTCTCTCTCTCTCTCTCTCTCTGTGACATGGTATCATAATTAAAAAGATCATAAGGTTTTCTCTGCATCCTCCCTTCTTGATCTCCCTTTCTCTTCTCTTCTTTCCTTTTTCTTCTTAGAATTTTCTCTCTCGGTTCGAGAGTCTTGCAACCTAATCAATGATTAAAATTGATTAACAAGGAGTAAGGTGTGCCAAAGAGGTTATGTAATAGTTGTATGAACCGTTACATGATGGTATTGGCCAACCCCGTTACGTGATATAGGGTCAAATCGGTGAGCCCTGAAAAAATGCACCAGAACGGTCTGTTACGGACCCGTAATGGTCATAATGGTGCCATTTACCACTTCTTTACATCTCATCTCTTCTCCTCTCTCTCTCTCTTTCTCTCTCTCACACTCTCTCTCTCTCTCTCTCTCTCTCTCTCTCCCTCTCTCTCTCTTCTTCTCTTGGCTGTAAGTGCATGTCTCTCTCTCTCTCTTCCTCTCCTTTTCTTTTAACTGTACGTGGCTGCTTTTTATCCATGTTTTGTATTTTTTTGAAAGGTAATTGTATTTTTTATTTTGTACTTAATACACTCAACCTGTGGGATTTCAATTTCTTTTTGTACTTGTAACTTGTAGTTTCAATTAGACATTATTAATTATAGTTTGCTTAAAAAGTTGTCGATATGATAATAATTTGATTTGGCTTATGTATGTGAATTGGACTTTTGATAAATGATGATTAATAACTTGTTTGATCGTGCTTATACTTGAAAAAATGAATAATCTTTTAGGATTTTTTATATTTCCATTTTTAAATTAAAAAATAAAAGTATCATGTAGCTTACACTACACGCTATGCTACTTACGCCACACGCTACATAGGGCTGAATGCTACGCAACATACTACCTCTATTTAAAACACCAGCCTAACAGCAGATAACTTCTAACCTTTTGTGTGTGTGAGAAATCCACTCCATCCAGTAGGTTTGCCTCATCACGAGGATTGCCTTTTGCAATATTCAGGCATATCCACTTGTTAAGTGGACCACACATATTTTTTTGCTATTTATCGATGGCTAGAAATTTTTATCTGTGGTATGGCCCACTTTCAGTAGATATTGAATTTTTTTTCACCAGGTGGCCCTCATTTTAAGGCCAATCTATTTGAAAGGTTGGATTTCACATGCTCTAATCAGTTGGAAGTTATTTGTTGGGTGGACTGTAGCTTGTGGTCCAAACCAATTTGACTTGAGAACTTCTCTTTTTAACTTATAAAATGCTCTGGTGGTGCAGTTGATACACGCACAGTTAAAAAATTTGGACATGTGACATGTATTAAATCAAACTAAACCCAGTAAAATGTGGGGCTTACTATTGCTGATTCATAATTCCAAAATATAACTATTGATTTGAGGACACTTGTTTATTGAAATATGACCATGGGATTTTTAAAATTTTCACTGTTGAATAAATGCCCACCAATCTGATAGTTGAATGGTGAAATAAGCATAATTTGGAGCCCGTTGTATTAGTGAAATGAGTGCCATGGATTGCATGTATTCTTTTTAAATTTAATTCTTTTTTTTTTTTTTAAAAAGGAGAAAATAATATCAAATGCTTAGGAATATGTATTAATGGGATGAGTGCTATATGTTGCATGAATTTGGGGTTGATTTGGGGGCATTTAGGTGGTCCCCCGAATTGGTGGCCACTATCCGTGATCTAGACTATTTGAGTGGGTCTTGTGCACTTTTCTTAAATCACATGGATTAGATGATCCTATCATCATCCAGTTGGTGGACCTTTATGCATCCAATCTTGAGCGTTGCCAATATGCATTCCTACCATCCATTTGCTGGTGCCCAATCAGTGAGGTTTTCCTCCCATACCATTCCATGGTGGGATCCATCCAACGGACTTCATGGATCATGGACTGCATGTTACTAATTGCAGTGCACCAGAATATGAGATTGATATACTGTATCAGGTTAGGCTTCTCTATAATTAATTTGCACTTTTTATTTTTTTATCATCCCTGGTATTTGCCATTGTGCACGTCTGTCACAACTGGGTGTGCATCTCTTTCTAAGCCTCAAAACAATGCTTTTTGTGTAATGCTGTGCCTGATTTTACAGCTGCAGCAGTGATGTGTGCATGGTTTTCACAATCCATTTATCAAAATCTCAATATTAGTCATCGATTCATAGTTCTACATCATTAACGTATCTGTTGTTTTCTTTTTTAATTGATGAAGGGTACTGTATCTGAATTGTCTATGATTTGCAAACTCATTGGCATCATAACAAAATTTGGGTAACCTTTTACTCAGATAAGAAGAATAGTATCCAAAGTCCATTTACACCCTTCAATTCAAGTGTTATATCTTAATCTTTGGTTTGAGAATTCTCCTCCTGATCACCACTTTCTGATTTGTATGTGAGTAGACTGCATTCTTTATTGCATTCCAACCCTGTAAATGTTCGCAACAGGTGGAAAGAGGACTGTTGGAAGTAGCTGGCTATCCGTAAGTCAGGGAATCGCTGAGGATACATCTGATTTAGTTTCTGGTTTTGCAACTGTTGGTGACGGCGTGAGCGAATCTATTGACTATCCAAATGAATATTGGGATTCTGATGAATATGATGATGACGATGATGTTGGATACATGAGACAGCCTATTGAAGATGAGGCCTGGTTTCTGGCTCATGAGATTGACTACCCAAGTGACAATGAGAAGGGAACAGGGCATGGAAGTGTTCTGGAACAGCAGGAAAGAGGACCAACAAAAGATGGGGATGATGACCAATCTTTTGCTGAAGAGGACTCTTTTTTCTCTGGCGAACGGTATTTTCAGACAAAAAATATCCAGCAAGTTTCTGCATCTGATGATCCTGTAGGGCTTTCAATGGCTTCAATGTATGGAAGAAGAGATGAAAATGATTTAATAGCTCAATATGATGGACAATTGATGGATGAAGAGGAGCTAAATTTGATGCGTGCAGAACCTGTTTGGCAGGGTTTTGTTACTCAGTCAAATGAACTTACCATGTTTGGAGGCAATGGGAGAGTTCTCAACGAGTGTGGACGGCCACAGCCAGATGATTTATGCATGGAAGATGATCAACATGGTTCAGTCAGATCTATCGGTGTAGGAATCAACAGTGACGCTGCTGACTTCGGCAGTGAAATACGAGAAAGTTTGGTTGGGGGGAGTAGTGAAGGGGACTTGGAATACTTCCGTGATCGCGATGCTAGTATTGGTGGGTCCAGGCATTCTCAGCATTACACAGACAAGGGTTATCTTGAGCAACCAGCCAGGGATAGATCAAATAAAACCAAACCAGATACAAATAAGTATATTGTAGGAGCTGAAAAGGGTTCTCTGGGAGTGAGTTTTACTGAGAGTGGATTTTCATTCCCACCCCCTTTGAGAGCTGTGGATGTGGTGCAGGAGGACCCTGGCAGAACTTTATGGTCAAGCAAGGGCAAGTTGGTGACCGGTGATGAAGCAGATAAACATGGCAATGGTTTGATGGGGACTGACGATATGCTTGCCACATGGAAGCGAAAAAATAGTGATTCTTCACCTGGGAAGAGCTCTAGGGATGAAAATATTGCTGACCCAGCAACAAATTCAACTGCATCGACACTCTCAAATGATGGTTATCCTGAAAGAGAGTTTGTCAAGAAAGATCAAGATGACAAAGCAGGTGATGTAATAGAAGGAGATCCAGGAACAATGCTAGAAGATGAAGAAGCAGCAGCTGTACAAGAGCAAGTAAGACAGATAAAGGCTCAGGAGGAAGAATTTGAAACCTTTAACCTCAAGATTGTGCATAGGAAAAACAAGTATGTTTGTTCTGTTCTGATTTCTTTGAACCTTAAGCATACTAAAATAAAAATTTGTATACCTTGGTACCTGGTTATGTTCATCTCTGGGGTTTGTTCTGCTAATATCAGTACCTGAGCTCTTCTTATGGGACTGACCTGGAAATGATTTAGAATCCTCTTTGGGGAATATGTGAGCATGGAATGCATAGCTGCACATCTAGTGGGCTGTACTGTTTGCCCCTTCACTAAAAAATAGGCCAGTCTTCTTATCATCAGGTGGGTCACATGTGTACAATAAAAAATGAACATGTAAAATAAAATGACTGATATTCCTCATTCAACATGAAAGTGTGGTTTACCTGATGAGTGGACGTGCCTGGTTTTGGTCAGGACATGTTCGTGGAGGAGCCCTCCTGATGAATGGCCTGGATGTTGCACACATATGCTCGGGTGGGTCCCATAGGTATGATGAGATGGACATCTAAATAAATTGACCACTGTTGAAATTCAACACGCATGTGTCGACATTCAACATGCCTGTGTGGCTCACCCGATGAGTGGACCGTTCTGATTTTGGTTAAGGGGATGTTCATGGCTCACCCGATAAGTGGATTGTCTGGATGTTGCATTCCATATACATTGAAGAGGATTCTCAATCCTCTTTGTGTGACTCTCATTTGCAAATTTCCCCATTCTTTGCTTGTTGCTGCTCATGCAGTTCTTGTTGGGGGAGGGGAATTTTCTCTCTCTACATTTCTGTTACTTTTTCTATCAGTTTTTTTAAAAACTTATTTTTTGTTGTCTGTTTCTCAGAACTGGCTTTGAGGAGGATAAAAACTTCCATGTTGTTCTGAATTCAGTGATTGCTGGTCGTTATCACGTTACGGAATTTCTAGGATCAGCTGCATTCAGCAAAGCTATTCAAGCGCATGACTTGCACACAGGCATGGATGTCTGTGTGAAGATTATAAAGAACAACAAAGACTTCTTTGATCAGAGCCTTGATGAGATAAAGCTTCTCAAGTTTATTAACAGGAATGATCCTGCTGACAAGTACCATATTCTCCGTTTGTATGATTACTTCTATTATCGTGTAAGTAAAATGTTTACTCATCACAACATTCCGTCGTGTTACGTTTTCATGTTGATGTATAATTTGTTTAATTTGGTTGTCAATATAGATTTTTTATATTTTTTATTTTTAAAATGCGGGTGCCTTCCATTAATAGGTTTTCTTGCTTTTATAGTAGACCAAACGTCAATTTTAAATTTTGTTCTTACCTTATAATTTATGTTGCTGATCATCATTGTTTTCATCATCTAAACCTTATCCCAATTAATTGGGGTCAGCTATATGAATCTTGTTCCACTATTCCACTCAAAACTTGAATTCAAGATCATCATCATCATACCCTTATCCCAACTAATTCAGGTTGGCTATATGAATCATTTCTACGCCATTCCACTCTATTAAGGGCCATAACTTCAGTTAGACCATAGGTTATCAAGTCTTTATATACGACCTCCACCCATGTCCTTTTGGGCCTTCCCCTTGCTCTTTTGGAGCCTTCAACTTGTACCAACTCACTCGTAACCGATGTAGTTTTTGGTCTTCGTTGTACATGACCAAATCATCTAAGTCTATTTTCTCTCATGATTTTACTTATCAGTGCTACTAATTCCCTTGAATGCGTTCATTTCTAATTCTATCCTTCCTTGTCTTGCCACTCGTAGAATTATAGATTAAAGAGAGAAAAAGAGAAGAAAAGAGAGAAGAAAGTTGGGCGAAGAGAGGAGAGGTGAGTTAGGGTTGGACACCCGCCCTCTCCCCTTTATATTAATAGTAAAAAGTGAATATGGCAAAAATACCCTTAGTAACAAAAGAAGAAAAAATATCTTACACATATAATAGCAAAAAGAAAAAAACTAACAAAAAGAAGAAATAATTAAAAACAAAGTCTAGGTGGGTCGTAGAGTGGTATGGCCCACATTTCCACATCTGTTAGCACTCTCCCTCAAGCTGGAGCATAGAAGTTGTCAATGCCAAGCTTTGAGTATATGTGTGTAGATTGACCATGACTAAGGACCTTGGTGAACACAAAAGAAGTGGATTTGAGGAGCAATCAATGGAGGAAATAGGAAAGGAGTAGAGAGAGAGAGAGAGAGAGAGAGAGAGAGAGAGAGAGAGAGGCTGATGCAGGACATGGAAAATTAAATATGATATGCAAGATTGCAGGCTTAGATCACACCAATTCAGAAACAATCACACAAATTCCACATCCCACATGAAAATCCAAACATTCAATTAAAGGGGAATCTATGCGGGTCCAAGCCGACACAGGCTAGGACTGGACCAATAAAATTATAAACCAAACAATGTCAAAGGGAAATAAAATCAACTACTCATGCATAAAAATCAGTCCCTAATCCAAGGGATTCCCTAATTTCAATTCAAGGAACCCTAAGGTGATAAAAAGGGGCAAATCAATTAGGGATCATGTAATATAGGGTTAGGATTCATGAAAAAATGACTATGAGAGGATAAAGAGGATAAAAACCTGAGCCAAAAGATGATCCCGCGTGTGGACAACAACAATGGCCCAAACGGACGTGCGTGTGATCCCAGCCGCACGTGTGTGGGGCCCACTATTCAGAAAAAGGCCACCTTGGCCCTGGTCAGCCAGGGATGGACTCCAAAACCTCCAAATTTCAGCTCGATCCGATGTACGGTTTGTGCGTGGTGCTCCGCCGAAGTTTCAGCTCGCCTGCGGGCCGAAATCTGGAAACAATGAAGAAATCTGATGCAACAAAAGGACAAATTCAAAGTACGGATGGTGGGGAAGATGGAAAAAAAAGATGATGGAAGATGGGGGTGAATTGGGATCGATGTGGCTTCGCACCACGGTAGTTAGCCCTTCGAAAAGGGAGGGCTTCGCACCCACTTTTGAATTCTTCCACAACTCACGAAGAGAGCAGAAAAATAAAGCAGGAATTTTTTATTAACTTCAATCAATTGAAAAGAACTACAAAGGGTGCCTATTTATAGGGAAAACCCTATACCCAAAAACTCGCACCATGTGCGACACCTATTACTTGGCGATGAAGTAAACTAAAATAAAAACCAAACGAGGAAATCTAAAGCGTTCACGATGTTCTAAATAATAACAATAAGCAAAACCTAAAATATAAAACCAATCTGACGAGTGGGCCACGATCATGAGATCCCATGGTGGGCTTTTCTTGACTATCGGGCCACTTTTCTGAACCAAAACTTGACTTCTAGCTAGGAGGCCCTTCCTGGACGTCGTCATCGAGGCAGATCGATGGTGGGGTCCTCCATCTACGTACGTACGTGCGTAGGGGGGGCGGCGTAAGTGCGCGTGTGCGCGTGATGTCCCCATCAGAGGCTAAGGCAACTTGTTGTGTTTGCATGTTAGTCTTTAAGCAAGCACACGATAACACACACATATTAACTTGAGAGAAACATACAATGCTCCATGGGAGTACAAAATGCACAAAAAAAACACAATTACATGTATTTCCACAAAAAAAAAAATCAACAAGTTAATCCTTAGACTAGACATATGACATAGAGAATTCTCCATTGGAGACCTTTTCACATATGTAGTGTTAGTTGACTTCAATATGTGTAGTTCTCTTATGATAGACCGAATTATTTGTAATACGGGATGCTGGCTGCTTATCACAAAGCAATTGCATAGGTAGATTCACTGCAAACCCCATTTCCTGCAATAGTTTCTCGGTTCACTCTAACTCACAGGTAGTATGAGCCATTGCTCTATATTCCGCTTCTATGCTTGATTGGGCCACAACACCTTTCTTCTTTCCCTTCCAAGTGACTAGATTTTCTCTCACAAATGTACAATACCCAGTAGAGACCGCCTATCTGTTAAAGAACCTGTCTAGTTTGCATCAGAGTACTCTATGATCTGAAGATGGTTGTTTCGTCTATATAGAATTCCCCATCTTGGCGCTCCTTTAAGATACTGCAGAATTTGAACAATTGCATCCATGTGAGGTACCTTTGGAGATATAAATTGGCTCACCATGCTCACAGTATATGTTTGGCCAAGTGATGGCTAAATAGATGAGCCTCCCTGGGTTTCCAAATATATCTCCTTGATCATCAACCATTTTGTGCTTCAGATCCATTGGTGTATCAACTGGCTTAATACTAAGAGGACCGATCTTCGTGAGCAGATCCAAAACATATTTCCGTTGAGACAAATTAATTCATTCCTCGGATCCCACAACTTCTATGCTGAGAAAGTATCGAAGATGACTAAGATCTTTCTTTAGAACATGCCTTTAAATGTACTTCTTAAGCTCCTTAATCCCTTTATTGTCACTTCCTGTAATAACAATTCCATCAATATACACCACTAATACAATAAGACCTGAGGTGCTTTTTTGTACAAAGACGTAATGATCAACATGACTTCGAACAAAGTCATAATTCAACACAACGTTACTGAATTTGCCAAACCATGCATGTGTTGACTGCTTCAGCCCACAAATCACCTTGTTCAATTTACACACCGTCTAACTCCCTCGAGTAACAAATCGAGGTGGTGACTTCATATAAACCTTCTCTATAAGATCACTATGAAGAAAGGCTTTTTTATTTTTATTTTACGTCCAGTTAAAAGAGGGGGCATCCATGATTAATGACCATGACAAGGATAACACGAATAAAGTTCAACTTGGCAACAAGAGAGAAGGTTTTAGTATAATCAACGCCAAGGGTTTGAGCATATCCCTTCGCCACGAAGGGAGCCTCTAAATGTTCAACCGTACCATCAGAGTGAAACTTAATGGTGTACACCCACCTGTAACTAATAGCATGTTTATCAATAGGTAACTTAGTGAATTCCCAACTATTGTTCTGATAAACAGTAACAATTTCCTCTTCCATTTCCTGCTTGCACCTCTTATGTAACAATACTTCCTATTAGACTTAAGAATAGAATGAGAAGATGAGGATAGAGAAAATCTGCGAAAATTGGGAAATAAGCATTGAAAGGACACATATTTGTACATGCATGCTTACCTTTTCCCAAGGCAATAGGAATATCAAACCTATCTAGAGAACTCATCGGATCACTAGGCTCGGAAGAGGATATGGGAGATGGCACATCATGGTTGGCCGTACTATCCATTTTCACCTTGAGTGGATTTTTAGTTAATGCATGGTGGGAATAGAGGAGTCAACAGAGGGAAGAGATTGGATTATGTCTTTTTCAATCGCAACAGGTACTAGCACATTTTCCATATCAAGATATTTATTGTCTTTTAATAAGAATGGAGTGGACTAAAAAAAATTATAACATCTGCACACGGTCTTTGAAGAGAATGACTATAACAACGATAACCTTTGTGTTCGGGGGTACACAAGAAAAATACATTTCATGGCTTTAAGATCTAGTTTGTCATGGTCCAATGGCAATTGATGAACAAAGCATGTATATAAAAAACTTTGGGAGGTAAAGGAAATAACAAAGTATCTGGGGAGTAAAACTTCATGAGAGGATTTACCAATTTAAACAACCAGGGGCATTCGATTTATAAGAAAACACACCATGAGTACTGCATCACGCATAAAACTCAGGGAACATTAATTTGAATTAATAAAGCACGAGTCATCATTAATTTGAATTAATAAAGCGCAAGTCACCTCAAGTAGGTGATGATTTTTCTATTCTACAACACCATTTTATTATGGGGTATGGGCACATGATGTTTGATGCAATATTCCCATTTTAGAAAAATGCAGACTAAAAGATTAGGACATATATTCCTTGGCCACATGATACTCCTCTCGTTGCTGATGTTGCCTTTTCAAATCAATAGTAAGGGGTTGATATGTATTCAACTCCTACATTTCTTTAAGTTTTGAATAATATTCTCCCAATGATTTATCTCCTTATTGAAGCTCAATTATTTCCTTAAATAATGGATACATTTGAGAGATATATTTGTCGAATAAATACCTCTCTCGTAATGCATCTCACACGTCTTTTACATTAAAATATTAAAAAAGATTACATTTGCAATAATTAAAGGTTCCATACTATTCCACAACCATGTCATAATCTGAGCATTCTCATGGATCCATTGATCATACGTATTGACACTCTCATCAAGCTTTTCGTTGAAGTATTTTAATTCGCCCTTAGCTGTTAAAAACATTTGGATGAATTTGGACCACTGAAGATAGTTCATTTAATTTAATTTAATAGAGGTTATTCGGACCCTTAAAAAATCAGATGGATTTATGAATCTAGTTACCGAATCACTTTTTTTTATATATTACATCTAGGACAATGGACTAGAATATATACTGCAAGCTTATATAAACACGAGCCAACCTTTTGTGACCAACAAATACCTAAATTATACGCTTTACATGGTATGCACACCATATTTGAAGAGAATAGTTACCCACACGTCTGCACGTTCCAACCAATCACGATGGTCAATGATCATGAACACTGCCTACAATGAAGGGAATCGGCCCATATGTTCACACGTCCCACACACAAGAGGTGATGATCACGAATACTTCATCTCCTTCTCATGCACAATCCATCATAAAGGCTCAACACAACAAAAAGAAGAGGAACCCTGAGTTTCTTAAAAGATTCTCAGCACAAGAGGGATGAGAGAGACAAAGAATAAAAGAAGGAAAAATAATTATAGGATGAAAGGGAGAAGGATGGATTAGAGAAGAAATAAGGATGCTCCGATACCATGTAGAATTATAGAATAAAGAGAAGACGAGAAGAGAAGAAAAGTGGGAAAAAAGAAAGTTGGGAGACTAGAGGAAATGTTAGGGTTGGACGCCCACCCTCTTCCATTTGTGTTAATAATAATGAATAAAAAGCCAATATGACAAAAATACTCTTAATAACAAAAATAAAAATATCCTATACATCCCAGAGCAAAGTAAACAACTAGTAACAAGAAGAAAAAATAATGCCTAGGTGGGTCGTACAGTGTTATGGCCCACATCTCCACATCCGTTAACACCACTCATCCACCTCAACTTACTCATTTCAGCTACACTCATCTTATGAACTTGATTGTTCCTCAACAGCCCAACATTCTACCTCATAACGCATGGATGGTCTTATAGGCATAGCCATCCTATAAAACTTCCCTTTTAGTTTCAATGGTCCATGGGATCTTGCTGATGTTATTCGGTAATTATTGATAAAAATGACCTTATTTGTCCTTGATAGAGTGGAATGGTGGAACAAGATTCATGTAGCCAATACCAATTAGTTGGGTTAAGGCTGCGATGATGATGATGATTGGTAAAAAAAACCTTATTATTTTTAAATTTTTTTTTTGAAAGATGACAATTCATTATATAAAAACGAAGGGAATACAAAAAAAGGGGTGCAGCCTGCTGAGCAAGCGAACAGGCCACCTAAATACCCCAGAAGAACATAGTATTACAAAAGCTTCTAGGCAAAACTATGATGGCCCATTCGACTACAAGAAAGTAGGTCCTCTTGATCAGGTACCCCACCTCATGAGATTCCCCTTTGAAGCACCTCCCATACCTTTCTTCCCAAATCGTCCACCATACGACAACTAGGACCATTCTCCAAATGACGTTAACTTGTTTGCCAAAATCTATTCCTTGCCAAGCATAGAGCAGAGCATCCAAAGAGAAAGGATGGACCCATGTAGATTTAAACCAGGATAGAACAATAGGCCAAATCTGTTGGGTCAGCGGGCAATGAATGAAAAGGTGATTGACAGATTCTGCATCTTCCATACAGCATAGACATATGTTGGGAATGCACATACCTCTTTTCCTCAGATTGTCAACTGTCAACATCTTTCTGACGCTAACCAGCCAGCAAAAAACCACAAACTTGGGGGGGATTTTGATCTTCCAAGGATAATCTAGCCTTGGACCTGATGGAGTGACTGAGTTTTTGTATAAAAGATTGTACAAAGACTTTACTCTGAACAGACCTTTCTTGTCAAGAGACCAGAGAGGATTGTCCTGGGCCTGCTGATTTATAGCAGGGTAACCAAGAAGGGAGAGGAGGCTCGCTAGCTGTTCTATCTCGCAGTCGTGAAGGTTTAGCAACGAATGTTCCACACTGCATTGGAGCTGGAGACGGCGATGGAGTCTGCCGCCGATATGTTCCGATCAGGAGCCAACTCAAAGATGGACGGGAAAGAATCTTTAAGGGGAATACTGCCAATCCAAACGTGATGCCAAAATGAGATTTTTGCTCCGTTGCCAACCGAGAACCGAATCCCTTTCACCACTTCTTGCTTCATATCAAGGATGCCCTTGCAGATCGCTGAGGCTCTATAGGAGGAGGACTTTCTAGTCCACCACCATCCAACTGCCTTACCGTATTTGCATTTAACCAGCTGGTTCCACAGGGAGTCATGCTCTGTTGCAAGTCTCTATGTCCATTTTCCTAAAAGAGCCCGGTTCATTAACTTCAAATTTCTGACCCCTGCCCCTCCATCTCTAGTATGAGAGCATACAGTGCTGCAATCCACCAGATGGAAGTTCTTCTTGTCTCCCTTGCAAAACCACAAAAAGTCCTGTCTAATTCTTTCGAGCCTGTCTATGATGTTTTGCGGGCATTTAAATAATGACATATGATAAAGAGGCAAGCTGGATAATACTGCTTTGATCAAAGTGAGACGGTCCCCTATGGAGAGGTACTTGCATTTCCAAGAAGCAAGGTGCTTCTCAAATTTGTCTATAACTTTGTCCCACATGAATTTAGGGGGCTTACCCACGGCTAGGGGGAGACCCACAAACGTTGTCGGAAGGGAACCCGTTGCACAGTTGAAGATGGCTGCAAAATCCTCAAGCTCCTCCTCACTCAAATGAACGCCAAAGATTGTGGACTTGGCCAGGTTGATTCTGAGGCTTGAGACCGCCTCAAAATAGTGGATGATGGTTTGAAGGTTGCTGACCTTCTCCCGGTTAGCTTCACAGAATAATAGAGTATCGTCCGCGTATTGCACGTGGGATATTGGTGCCATCCCACTTATATGACAACCACCGATGATATCACCCTCAATTCCTTTCAGCAGCATCTTGGACAACGCTTCTCCCACTACCAAGAAAAGAAAAGGAGATAGGGGATTTCCCTGGCGAAGATCTCTCGAATTGGCAAAAAAACCTTTTGGGGGAAACGTTGATAAGAACCGAGGAAAAGGCGGAACCCACACATGCTTTGATCCACCCGCACCATTTCTCTCCGAAGCCCATGCGCTGGAGCATATAGAGCAAGAAATCCCAATCGACGTGGTCATATGCCTTCTCGATGTCTAGCTTGCAAAGGATACCCTTGGATTGTGCTTTGTTGATAGAATGAAGACACTTGGACGCGATCAAAGCACTATCAATAATTTGTCTGCCTGGCAGGAATGCACTTTGATTTTCTGAAATGATATGCCCCATCACCCTTCTTAGACAAGATGCGAGAATTTTCGCCAGGATCTTATACGGACCGCCTATTAAACTGATCGGCCTGAAGCCCTTCAAAGCCACATCACCCGGGATCTTTGGGATCAGAGCGATGAAGGTAGCTCCCATGTCTTTGGATAGACAGCTTCTGTCTTGAAATTCCTGGATGAAGGCCATAATGTCACCCTGAAGGACTTCCCAAAAGGACTGAAAAAAGAGCATAGGAAACGCGGAACCACCATTTGGTAATTCATTTGTGATTTTACCTCATGTCTAATGGATTTGCAAGCAGGACATGTCTCCCAAAAGGAAACTATTAGATCTCTTCCCTTCCTCTATGCATGGGTTCATTTGTGGAATCTCTCCAACAAAGGCAATTATAACAATTTTCAGCACAAAAACGTCAAAAATATTCCCGCCAACCAGCATCAGGACTCTTTTCTAAGTAAGCTTTACTTTTTAAAGAGACAATTCACTGAATCAATTGTTATCTTGTGGTTCCTTTATAAGAATCCTGGAATCTTCCAGTGTTGGACATAGCAACATTGGTTGAAGGGTGCCACTGTCATGTCCAGCTGAAAAACCACTAGCGCAGTAGCTAGGTAGCTTTGTTACCCTTTCTAGCAAGGGCCTTTCTGCCATCGAGGAGACGTACCTTGATTTCGGATTTTCAAGATCTTATCAGTTTCTCAGCCTTTAGGATGAGCAGTCTGGTAAGGGTTATGAAGATCATGATTGTGGAATAGGAAATTTATGAATCTTATAAGTTTTACTATTTCTGTGCTATGGTTGAATTATGTGTATTCTATATGGATTGTTTACAAACCAGGACAAAATTGATTTGGCTTTTCATTATTCTAGCATGGTGTTGAAAGAACATTTCTTGTGAATCTTAAAGACAAGGGGATTCAGCCCCATTTTGACAGTGGATAGCCCTGATTTGCTTTCTCGTCTTTCTTCAACATGGCCTCATGGTTTATGGAGCGCCTGAAGAGTTTGCTTCGCTTTCCACCATCACATGGGGACAGCTGCAGCATATACTTGCTTCACTTCTTTCCCGTCATAGTTGAGCAAAACTTCTATATCAGCCTTGGTCTTTTGCAATTATTACTGAGGTTTTTGCCGTTAACTAATTGAGCTCCTGTTTATTCCATTCAGAAATTTGGTTTTTCATTGAGGTCGATGGTCAAAAAGGTCTTTTTCTTCAGCCTGATAATGCCCTATGATTCATAAAAGAAGGGCTCTTTTCTCTATGGACATGGTGGTTCCGCATTTCCTTTAAAAACGAAAGACCTAAAAAAACTCTCATGAAATGAAAAAGACATTCAACTACAACAGATATTTAAGATCAAGTATATATTTAGCTCCTTGATTGCATAGAAGAGATGGTGTGATGCAGGACATGAAAATTAAATATGATATGCAAGATTTCAGGCTTTAGATCACATTAATTTTAGAACAATCACAAAAATTCCACATCCCACATAGAGTCAAGCATTCAACAAGGGGAATCTACGAGGGTCCAAGCCTACACATGTTAGGGTTGAATCAATTAAAATTATAGACCAAACAATACTTAAAGGAGAATAGATTCATCCACATAAGCAAAGGATTACTTCCCAATCCAAGGGATTCACGTGTTTCAAATCGGGAAAACCTAGGGTTTGCAAAAAAAATGGAATAGGACTTGGGATTTAGGATTATCTAGGGTTAGAGTTATGGAAATAAGGCGAGAGAGGAGTGAAATAGAGAAAAAAGACAAACTCGGAATGATCCACACGTGTGAACAACAACAGGGTCCAAACATACGTGTGTGGGATCCTGCCCGCACGTGTGTGGGGCCCACGGATATGAAATCGGTCAGCTAGGGGCTGGTCGGCCAGGGGAGGTCCACATTCACGCTAAGTTTCACGTTGATCGGATATCCTGTTTGTGCACGGTGTTCCGCTGAAGTTTTAGATCTCATGCAGGGCTTGATTTTGCAAATTTGCTGTAGGGGAAGAATTGGCTGCAAAAAGGGGTGAATTTGGAGAGGGGATGGTTGTGGGAGATGATGAATATAGAGGGTAGGAGATGGGGGCGATTTGAGATAGGTGTGGCTTCGCACTACAGTAGTTAGCCCTTCGAAGAAGGGAGGGTTTCGTACCCAATTGGATTGAGAATTAGAGAAGCAGGAAAACGCAGAATTTTATTAATAATCTTCAATGAGAAAATCTACAAAGGGTTGCTTATTTATAAGAAAACCCTATATCCCAAAAGCCGCGTCATGTATGCACACTATTACTTAGAGATGAAGTAACAAAAATAACAACTAATCAAAACAATCTAAATCATTCATGATGCTCCTAATAACGATAATAAGCAAAACTCAAAGTCCTTAGATCATCTAGGGTAGTGGGCCACGATCATGAGATCCAATGGTGGGATCCACATGATGATCGGGTCCGCTTCGAGGAACCAAAACACAGTCCTCTAACTAGGAGGCCCTCCCTTGACGTTGTCATTGATCCCCTCCTTGTGTACGTGCGTAGGGGGCGTGCAAGTGTATGAGATGTCCCCATCAATTCTCCCCGGCTGCGAAGATTTCGCCATTGGTGAAACAAAACTCCTGAACCACTCCAAGATGTTAGGATCAACTTGGTGAAACTCCTCCTCAGTGAGCCACGTATTATCTGAACCTGGGCGTGACTTAACTCAGCCAGGTACTTTTGAAACCCGCCGTCCGACGTTGATACTATTTGATGGTCCAAAATATCCTTTATCTATTCTCTGGGTGTGGGAAGGGAAGGTATGAGAGGTAGAGGCTGGGAAGAAGGGTCGGGAAGAGGCCATGGATCAATGGGTCTGGGGAATCATGATGGTGAGGTGAGAGACTGGACAATGTATTAGAGGTTCCCTGAAATGTAACTAGATCATCCACATTGAATGTAAAACTAATTCCCATGGAAGGTGGAAGATCTACCACATACGCATTGAGACCGTTTCGTTTGATAATTTTGAATGGTTTAGTGCTACGCACGTGTAATTTATGAACGGCTCCGTGAGGGTATCGCTCTGGCCTGATGCAGACCATCACAGAGTCCCCTACATTGAATTCCTTGAATCGTTTATGTCGGTCTGTAGAAATTTTGTAATGTTTATTACTATTGATCTTTTGCCTGATTTCTTGATGCAATGAATGAATGGGATGTGCAAAGGACTCTGCAGACTCTGATGGCCTATGTGACAGGGAAATAAGGACAAGATCAATAGACTTCCTAGGTTTATGTCCCAAACTGAATAAGAATAACATCACACCAAAATGTGTCTTTATATGGTCCAAACTGAATAGGAACAAGACAATGGTGCAAGATTGGAATTGAAGTTTCATCAACCCAAGACACTCTATAGGGTTGGGGATGGGCTTCAAGCTTCAAGCCTAGACGGGACACAGTGCCAATTGATGCCATGTTGGCACAACTATCGCTATCCACGATCATCTTGCAGCTATTATCACTACATTTTGTGTAAGTATCAGAGATTGTGTTGCGGCGCCAATCGTTGGTATTCTTTGCTTGTGCAAAGGCGCAACGCACAACTGCAAGGGTCGCGGGCTCTTGTGCTACCTCTTCCTCATCACTAGGGGTTTCTGCTAGCTCATATTCTTTCTCCTCACCGTCACTTTCTGGGGGCACTACTTCCACTTGCCCCTTAAGAAGGAACACTTTGGTGCCAAGGTATCCCGTATCGGTATCGGTTGGCGTAACGGTGCCCTCCAAAACCGATACGGATACGGGGGCGTAACGGTGATACGGGGCCTTAACGGCCCGTAATGGCGCAAAAATTTTTTTTGCCAAAAAAAATGAAAAAATATGGATTAAATCCGCAATATTCTAAGTATTCCAAATATGTATTCATTTATAAATTGGAACATGTTTATGGTGGTGTAACGGTCCACTCTTTGGTGAGAAGTTGTATCGGACTGTCTGATTAATTTTTGAACCAGGTAACCTGAATTTGACTACAAACTTCATATATTGAATTTTCTAAATATTTAATTTATATACTTAACAATTTGATATCATTTCTCCCAATAGTTCTTTAAAAAAATGAAATTAAATTTAGGTAGATGGCGTTGCCAATTTGGGGCTGACTTGGAGGATCAATCTATGCCCCAAATTAGCCTCAAATTCATGCAATTTATTGCCATTATCCCACTTATGAATTGGTGGACATTTATTGGATAGTGAATCGTGAAAAAAAATCAAAAGGCCTTATTTTAAAAAATAAAAGTCCACAAATTAACAATTAAAACTATTCAAACAATTTGATTTTGACATTGTGAGTTAGCAATTGCAGTCCATAATTTAATTGGTAAATTTTAAGTTAATATATGTCTAGTGTACAATTTTTTAAGGGCCCGAATTAGGCGGGACTCGAATTGTGAAGTGTAGCACACGTGTCAAAGTTTTTTGGGCCCCACCCGTGATGAATGTGTTATATCCACACCGTCCATCCATTTTGCCAAATAATTTTAGCGCATGAGCCCAAAAATGAGGCACATCCAAAGCTCAGGTGGACTGCACCATAAGAAACAACAATAATTAAACATCCACCGTTAAAAATTTATTGAGGGGTACAAAAGTTTTAAATCAAGTTGACATGTGTGTTTTCTCTTCATCCACGTCAATGTGACCCAATTAATAGGTTAGATGAAAAATAAACATCACAGTGGACCCTAAGAAATTTTTAACGGTGAAAATTATCATCTCCGCTGCTATTTTTTGTGTGGTCTAGACGATCTTTGGATACGGTTCATTTTTTGGGTTATGCTCTAAAATGATATTTTAAAATAGATGAACAGTGTAGATATAATAAATACATCACTGTGGAGCCCACGTAACTTTGATCTCCTTTGAACCGTTCGTACAACTCGGAGATCGAGGAGTGTCAGCGCTTGTCTTAGCGTGACGCGTACCTACAGCAGCAGCTAAGCGCTCGTCTTAGCGTGACACCTGCGAAAAAAAAAAGAGAAAAGAAAAAGGGAGAGAGGGAAACCGGAAAGAAAAAAAGGGAAAGGGAAAGAACAGAGAGAGAGAGAGAGAGAGAGAGAGAGAGAGAGAGAGAGAGAGAGAAGAAGAAGAAGAAGAAGAAGAAGAATGCCAAGGCCGCAGCCGCAGCCGTAGTTGCCCGAGAAGAGGAAGAAGAAGAAGAAGAAGAAGAAAAGAAGAAGAAGAAAAGAAAGGAAAAAAAGGTAAGTTTTTTTTTTTTTTCCAGGGCCTGTAACAGCCGTTACCGGTCTGTGTCGGCCGTTACCGTTACGTATTAGCTGATACAGCCGTATCGTAACCGATTTGGGATACCTTGTTTGGTGCCCTCTTTCGTGCTACACTGGTGGGCAAAGTGGCCAAACCCCTGACATCTAAAACACCTAGTCGCATCGCTTCTGCCCGAGCTAGATCCGACAACTTCTTTACTCTTATCATCCTTGGGCCTAGACTGAGAACTACTGGAAGGCTTGTACTGATATCCAGTGCCAGGTTTATTCCCAGAAGGGTTGGCCTGAGCGTTAGAATCACGAGACTCAAACTGCTTTCCCACATATGCTTTGAGGTATTACTCGATCTCCAACACTACTTGATACATCTGTTCAGGAGTGTCTATGTCCTTGACGAGCAATTCTCTCCTAATGTCAGAATGGAGGCCCGTCTTAAATCAAGCAAGAGTGAGTACGGGGTCCTCATCCACTTCACATCGGGTCAAGTACTCTTTAAACTTCTCAATGTATTCAGCAAAAACCCATGGAACCTTGTCGAAGAGACTGCCATTCCTTAACCAACCTGATGTGATAAGAGAAAGGGAGGTACTTCTCCTTAAGAGTTTCTTTCATTTCTTTCATTTCTTTCGCTCAAGAGTAGCCCAAAACCTCTTTGTTTGGCCCACAAGCTTCATCTTGGCGAATCGGACCTGACGAGCATCCAACATGTCATACCACTCAAAATAGTGATCCATATCCGCCAACCAATATAGAAAAGCCGTAGGGTCCAAGTGGTCATCAAACGTAGGGGCCTTTATTCTAACTCCCTTGAGGAGTTGCGCATCTGGGTCATAATGATCATGATGCCCCTCGCGGTGTGGGTGTACGGGTACGCGCACATAACTAATTCCTTGGCCACCTCCATTCCCTGGTCTATCCACTTGACCACCTGCCTGAGATTGGACATCTTCCCCAATGGTGAGGTTTGCCTGGGTAGAGGTCTCTAATTGGGTGACGCGCACATTAAGTTGTTTAAAGCGTTGGTCCATACGTTATTCCAAGCACCTAGCCAAATGACTCAAACTGTCGGGTTATATTGTTCATTGATTCTTGCATTTGCTCCATGTTTAGCGTAAGGTGCAAGCCAAAACCACGATCAATACGTGTGGGCATACAACTACTCACTCAACTCAAAGACCCTCTAATGCAACTATATGCGTCTAAATGAGACTAAATGATCCTATAGGACTCTATATGAGGGAAATTACACAACGCTACTAAAATTCCAGCAGCATAACTGCCCAAATAGTTTGTTAACAGAAAATTCAGCCATGAAAATGATGAATTTCTGACAACAGAAAATTCAGCAGTCCATGTTGCGAATGATGAGTCCTAAACAACCCTATATGATGAGACTTGATGCAAAATAGACATAAACAAACTAAACCCTAAACATGCAATGCATTCCACCATGAAAACCCTAAGCTCTGATACCAAATTTGATGCAGGACATCTGGACATGAAAATTAAATATGATATGCAAGATTTCAAGCTTTAGATCACACTAATTTTAGAACAATCAAAAAAATTCCAGATCCCACATAAAGTCAAGCATTCAACAAGGGGAATCTACGAGGGTCCAAGCTTACATATGTTAGGGTTGAATCAATTAAAATTATATACTAAACAATACTCAAAGGAGAATAGATTCATCCACACAAGCAAAGGATTACTTCTCAATCTAAGGGATTCACATGTTTCAAATCGGAAAAACCTAGGGTTTGCAAAAAAAATGGAATAGGACTTGAGATTTAGGATTATCTAGGGTTAGGGTTATGGAAATAAGACGAGAGAGGAGTGAAATAGAGGAGAGAGACAAACCCGGAATGATCCACACGTGTGGACAGCAGTAGGGTCTAGACGTACATGTGTGGGATCCTGTCCGCACGTGTGTGGGGCCCACAGATCTGAAATCGGCCAGCTAGGGGCTCGTTCGCCAGGAGAGGTCCACCTTCATGCCAAGTTTCACGCTAATCGGATGTCCCGTTTGTGCACAATGCTCCGCTGAAGTTTCAGCCCTCATACAGGGCCTGATTATGCAAATCTACTGTAGGGGAAGAATTGGCTGCAAAAAGGGGTGGATTTGGAGAGGGGATGGTTGTGGGAGATGATGAATATAGAGGGTAGGAGGTGGGGTCGATTTGGGATGGGTGTGGCTTCGCACCACAGTAGTTAGCCCTTTGAAGAATTGAGGGTTTCGCACCCAATTGGATTTCTACAACTCAGAGAATTAGGAAGTAGGAAAACGCAGAATTTTATTAATAATCTTCAATGAGAAAAAACCTACAAGGGGTTGCCTATTTATAAGAAAACCCTATACCCCAAAAGCCGCGCCATGTGCGCACACTATTACTTAGAGATGAAGTAACAAAAATAATAACTAATCAAAGAAATCTAAATCATTCATGATGTTCCTAATAACGATAATAAGCAAAACTCAAAGTCCCTAGATCATCTAAGGTAGTGGACCACGATCATGAGATCTAATGGTGGGATCCACATGATGATCGGGTCCACTCCAAGGAACCAAAATACAGTCCTCTAACTAGGAGGCCCTCCCAGGACGCCGTCATCGATCCAGATCGATGGTGGGGCCCTCCTCCTTGCGTACGTGAGTAGGGGGGCGTGCGTGTACACGAGATGTCCTCATCATGGTGCTGCTGTCACAATTTTCGTTGAAGCGTACTCATCTTTTGTGAAACTTGTTCATGACACATCTCAAGTGAGATGTTACAGAGGCAGCTATCTTTGGCTAGTTGCTAAGTTGCTATGCAGATGGGATTTCGTAATGTAGCACCGAAGTTGAAATTGAACTAAAAGCATGTAGGTTCAAGTATGTACCACCTATGATGGTTGGTCCCATCTCTGGATGCTTTGATGTCTCCAATCAATCCAATTATCAGAAAGGAAATAAGAAACAATAGAAAATAAGGAGAAATATGTGGAATCAATCCAATTATCTTGTTTTTTGAGTATGTTAGTATTTGGAAGTGAACGAGGTCTGAAAAGTACATTTTCTTGTGACTTTGTTCTGGATTCCTCATTATAGATTCTAAAAGATATGATTTCTTGTTTTCCTGTGCAGGAGCATCTGTTGATTGTGAGTGAACTTCTCAAGGCAAACTTATATGAGTTTCACAAATTCAATAGAGAATCTGGGGGGGAGGTTTATTTTACAATGCCAAGGCTGCAGGTCTGTATTCTACCACATTTTATTGTTAAAACTTGAAACCTTTGGGTTCAGCTGGTCTCTTTGGATTTCTGGTTTATGACACCACTGTAACCGTCATGCAGTCAATTACCATTCAGTGTTTGGAGGCACTTCAATTTTTGCATGGCCTGGGTCTCATACATTGTGATCTGAAGCCTGAGAACATCTTGGTAAAAAGCTACAGCAGGTGTGAAGTGAAGGTCATCGACCTCGGAAGTAGTTGCTTCCAAACAGATCATCTGTGCTCATACGTACAGTCTCGGTCTTATCGTGCACCTGAGGTTATTTTGGGTCTTCCATACGATAAGAAGATAGATATTTGGTCACTTGGGTGCATCTTGGCAGAACTTTGCACTGGAAATGTAAGTTGCACCCACCTCTAAATTTACCAAGTGATGCGTCGGATATTACTTCTTTCGAGTGCTGGAATTTTCAAATATTGTCTATCAGAACCAGTTGAATTATGTCGTCTCATATACTTCTGTCACATGTGTTCCCTTCTTCATCATTATCATCTAAGCCTCATCCCAACTAATCAGGGTTGGCTATCTGTACCCTTTCTTACTATACATCCTGCATGATTGATTTCTCAATATTTGAGGACACTTCACACAATTAATCCACATTCCGTTTGATCCAGCAGTAGCTGGTTACTCACAGCACTTTAGATTGCTTGCTTCTGTGATAAGAGTGGGAGCAGATCTGAAAGCATCTAGGGCAGGGCTGGCTGGTTGGTAATATCAAGGGCAAGCCAGTTCGTTGATGATATGGCTATTGCATTATTTGCAAAGGAAATGGGTTTCTTCAATGCGAACTGCATCCTGCCCTTCAAATCTATCTCTGGTTTAACCAGCACTGAACTGCATGATGCAGGTTCACAGCACATACGAATGTCGAAATTTTGTCTGAGATCCAAGTCATTCAACATGAGGATCAAACATCAACCGTATCGTGTTGAAGTGTATGCCTACGTAGTGAGAGTAAGTAGTCCATAGAATTACTGAAACTCCTAGATGTTAATCAGCCTGTCTGTCCTTAAGAGAGAGAGAGAGAGAGAGAGTGAAGCGGCTAAAGAAAGGCCAAAAAAAAAGAAAGAAAGAAAGAAAGAAAGAGGAAATCAAGAAAATTAGGAAAAGCTCTGGCAAAGGGTGCCAACGTCACATAGGCAGTCCTTTGTCTGAAGGGTCCTAGCCTTCTAACAGACGCAACCTTCTTCTTGCCATAAATTTGTGGGCTTCTTCACTTGCATTCTCCCTTGTCCCTTAATGGGATGCACTTTTAAGTGAATTCACTGCAGTGTTTGCTAGGTTTGACTGCTGGAGAGGATTTCTTGTGGCAAGACTCTTTTCTATGACTTTGGCTTTTTTATTGTAAAGAACTTCACTGTAGCTTGTGGAGGAGACTATTATGGGATTGGGAAGGCTCTAGGAGATGAGAAATATAGAGGAAAATTTTGGTGGTGCTTAACATTCAAGGAGTTGGGAATGGATATTAGCTGAATGCATGGGAAGGATGAGAATAGAGCCTCTCTCTCTCTCTCTCTCTCTCTCTCTCTCTCTCTCTATTCTGGGAAAAAAGCTAAACAGAAATTGGAAATTAGAATTTGAGGTTGTAGTTGATAATTGACTATAACTATCATGTATTGCCACAGCTTGACAACCTCATGACTCAATGCATTGTCATGGTTGATACTGTCTTAGTTTTGGCAATTCATAACAATGCATGAATGCACTGCTGCTCCACATGCAAAAGAATGCTCTTCAGTTCCGTTGCATGTTGTGCTGCACCAACGTATCAAGGTTCTGTTATCCATGCCTGACTCGGGTCATTCCCATGGTCGCAAGTGGCCAATTTTACTTGTGGTTTGTCCATGGTTTTCTTGGTTGCTCATCTTTTTTTTTTTGGTTGTTGGATGGTGGGCCTCGACAATATCCTGATGTCAATCGTCGAAAATACCCAAAGACGCAAATCCTATAATGTGCAAGTCGGTGGAGGAAGCCCTCAAAATTACTCAATCTGGTGCTGCTTGTTAGCAGCTGTTCAACCTTTTTGCCATCCCTCGAGTGTGTTCTTTGGAATTTTGGGTGTGATCGTTGGTTTTGATCCTAATGAAAGAAATAAAGAATCTTTTGGTGCTTGTCAAAGGCCATGTTTTCTTGTAGGCCCTCTGGTAGAAGGGGCTTAAAGTGTTTAAGGGAGTGCATTTGAGAATGTGTTGGAGGGAAGTGGTCTGGAGTTGGGAGTTATAAACCAAAAGCAGTTGAAAGATGGAGACGCCTCATTCAGTATTTTGCAAGCTTGACTTCAACAAAATCTCCAATGGTAATCCTTGTCCAGTGGGTGCTCTAGATATTGTTCACAGATAGGTTCTCTTCCAGAATGATTCATTGATCAGATGCTGCCAAAATGATTCTAGACACCATAATCTTTCCACAAATACAGCCACCAAGTAGTTTAGGAATTGACTTCTACATCCATCCATCATATTTTAGTTGCATACACATTTTCCATTTCCTGGAAATGAAATAGTGAACTGTATACCCTTTCAAATCCCAAAATGGAAAATGTTGTACAAAAATAAATGAAAGACTGGGTGTATATACCCTTTCAATTCCCAAAACAGAAAATGGTGTACAAAAATAAATGAAAGATTGGGTGTAAAACTGTAAATAGTAACTCCCATGAAAGTTAATATCTGTATTTTATAAAATAGAAGACATTTTAAACTAATACAACGGACATTCACTTCTAGATATGATCGTGATTATCACTGCATGTGGTGTGGACTATGATCCAATCATTTATATATATTTTTAAATTTCATGTTAAAAAATCACGGTCGTTGGATATAAATAGCTTAAATAATCCCCTCTGGTGCAGGTTCTCTTCCAAAATGATTCGCCGGCAACGTTACTTGCACGCGTACTTGGAATCATAGGTTCCATTAACCAGAGCATGCTCGCCAAGGGACGGGATACATACAAATATTTTTCAAAGAATCATATGCTCTATGAACGGAATCAGGTACGGACTTTTTCCCTTCTATGTTCCACCATAGCTTTTCTCATTACAATTTCTGACAATATGGGTCCACAAACAGTCAAACCGTATCCAACAGTGGAAACGATTTCAGCAATTACCTTTCAGCTATCCAGTGTTTCATGAATAACTGAATTGTACTTGATATTTCAAAAGTTGCCAGTATAATCAGTTCACATCATCATCATTAGCGTCATCGTCATCATCATCTCTTTGTCCCAACCATTTGGTGTCGGCCTTATGAATCCCATTTGTCAATGGTATTTCTTACAGAAATCCTCATAATTAATTGGCAGAAGTTTTATGACTAGCTGCCTATATGACATCACACCTATTCCTTTACCTGGGTGGGTATGGGACCAGTTGGTGAATTGCTTCCAGGTGGAGTTACATTGGTCTGATGCAGGACAGATGAATCAAAGCATTACACTCTAACACCTGACTTGAAGTTTCAAATTTCAAGACACATCAAACCTGGAACTCCCAGTTTGTTGGAGCATCAGTCATTACAATTAATCCAAACATACAATTATGAAGAACCTTTTTATTTACTATAAACTATTCATTCATAAAAGAGTTCTTAAATGGATATGATATATACTTTTCCTATAAGCAAAAGAATATTCTAACCATCGATCATTCCTAATCATTTTTTGAGCCTCAAATCGAATGCTCTAACCACTAGGTTAACAACAAATTACTTCATTTTAGTAACGGAATGTTCACAACAATCTGGTTTGCTTCAGTGGGCCCCATTTAGATGAGCTGTAGGACCGAATCCACACCAATTGGCCCATCCTAACTGCTTGAGTGGAGAACTCGTGTCCATTGTGTTATTTCGACATAATTGGAGCCTGCAACTGCAAGAGGTGATCGGTGTTGTGAGTAATTGCTAATAGCTTTTAGGGTTTGAAAATATCCCCTAATTTTGTTTTATCTTTGGATGGATTCCATGGTTTGCACAAGACCCAGTTGATAAATCCAAATCCCAAACAACCATTCTTTCTTGTTAATAGCAATTAGGGCATGCTTGCATTCGTTGAAATTGATTAGGGGAAAATTAATTGCTTTGAAATAACATTTCCAGGAACATTGGTGGACGTGAACACCAAATTTCTTTTGGAATTGGTCTAATTTTTCATTTTTGTTGTTTGACAGCCCACCTCATTTCCAGAAAAAAAAATCATGGCTTTGTATGCATGTCAGTAAATATCTGCCATCGATGGCCAATCTCTTACTATCACGTGCTTGCAAACTTGTTTTAGTATTGAGAATGGTGGCCCCATGTAGTCGGGATCATCTAAAGATGGACAAACGCGGAAATGCATGTGGATAGGACCTACTCATGGTCACCCTATGTGGAAATAGTAACAGTGGCTCCACATGGTTAAGATCATCCAGGATGGACCCAAAGTGGTAATACAGGTGGTTATGGTTGACTAGTGATGGCTCCACGTGTTTAAGATAATCTACCAATGGGCCCCACAGGAAATACACATTGTTAGTGTTGACTACCAATATGCCCTTATGGTCAAATCATTTAATGATGGGTTTGTGTGGAAAACTGTAAATACACATGGTTAGTATCAATAAGGAAAGGGCCCTACATTTTTAAGATTATCTTACAATGGGCTCAACAAGGAAATACACATGTTTATGATCCACTAATGATGAGCTCCACATGTTTAATATCAACCGATGATTGGCCCAATGGAAATGCACATGGTATGATCGACTAGTGATGGGACCCGAATTGTTAACATCATTACCCGAATTGTTAACATCATCTAATGATGTGCCCAACATATACATATGGTTAAGATCACCAAGTCCTCATGCAGAAACACAAGTGTTTCGATTGACTAATGATGGACCCCACCTAGTTAAGATCAGTGTTCGAAATATCGGTATTGCACCATGTATTGCACTCTTGGGATACAGATACGTATCGGTTATTGCATGAACTATATTGTTTGTATCGTATAATTTATCGCACTTTTTGGGAAACATTAGGAAAATTGTTGAATTTTTCAATGAAACTTTAGGGATTATTAAAAAAGATCTTAATACACACTTTTAAATCATAAAATCTCAAAAAATATGTGCACATAAAATGTTTGCCTTGTAAAGGGTCCTAAGCTATGCGTTGGCTAGCCGAACTAATGCAACTATATTCAAATTGAATGCATAACATTAATAGATATATTAAAACATATATGAAAACGCAATTAATTCATTCAAAAGTTTATTTTTGTTTTTTCATTTTTTAAAAGAAATTGCAAACATATCCATCAATGACGTGACTGGCTGATTTTTGGGGCATGATAGACGTTTAATCCTCACTGTTTCATGTCGTGTGGCCCACTTGATCTTAGGATCTGTTTGATTTTTGGTCTCATGCCCTAATATGCTCTGGAAAAATGGATGGACAAAGTGGATTTCTCACAAACATCATTGTGGGCCCCACCATGAGCCCCATAGGACCATCCATCTCTAACTAGGTCCTGGCGGGATGCGGATTGCCTCCTAATGGTGTCAATAGCCAGTAGCTACTAGATTCAAATACAAGGGCCCCACCATAATATATACATTTTATCATGTATGTGTTTGTGCGGCCCACTTTGATGTATGTGTTTTAACCACGCCGTCCATTCAATTTAACAAATAATTTTAGAGCATGATCTAAAAAAAATAGGGAGATCTAAGGCTCAAGTGGACCACACCATAAGAAGCTGTGAGGATTGAACGACTGGCTACAGTTGAAAATGTCTTGGGGCCACATAATTTTTGGATCAAGCTAATATTCATGTTTTCTCCTCATCCAGGTCTGTCAGACCTTATGAACATATTTGATGGCAAATAAACATCATGGTGGGCCCTAGGAAAGTTTCAACAACGGGCATCATTGTTACTATGGTTTCCCGTGGTGTGGTCCACTTGAGCCTTAGATTTGCCTTCTTTTTAGGCTCATGCCCTGAAATAACTTATCAAAAATGGATGAACAGTGTGGATAAAACTAGAGCTGTACAGGAGTAGAGTATACTCGTTAACTCGCTCGACTTGACTCGGCTTGAAATGAGTTCGAGCCAAGCACAAGCTGATTTTTGGTGCTTGAATTGAGTTCGAGTCGAGCACGAGCTTGACCCTGCTCGACTCGAATAGTAATCGAAATCAACTCGACTCGGACTCGATTCGGTACTCGACCAGGGGTATATATACCCCAAAACAAAAAACCCTAAGGAGAGAACTTGACATGCACGAAAAGCCAACAGTCTCTGTAGACCCAAGGAGAGAAGACGAGACAGCCGACAACCATTTCCTAGTCAACACCCTTCGAAGGCCATCCGTCCTTCCTTCCATGAAATTCCCTTATCCCATCCATCCCAAAACCCTTCTAAACCCCTATTTCTTTCCAAAAGAGAAATCAAATCTATTGGATTCCACAAACGATCCAGGAGCTTTAGAAAGACAAAACCTCTGATATTTATTTCTTTTTTCCAGCTTCCTCTTTTAAGGCCTTCCCTTTACAACTGCTTTTCATATATCATTGAAGTGTTGAATTTTAGTTTCATTTGGATTCCATCCCTCCATCAGAAATTACCGCCCCGGATCGCGTTAAAGAAGAATCCAGAGATCCGGAGATGGTTTGGCTTTTCTGGTTCTTGGGCTTCCAACGCTGAGATTTTCAGAGCTTTGTTTTTTTATTCTTCTATTTTGGGATGGATGGATCGCAGGGTTCGAAAACTCATACTCGAAACATGCTCGAAGACTCGAACTCGAACTCGACTCGAAAACTTTGCTCGAACTCGGCTCGATATCTGCTCGAACTCGGATGAGCCGAGCACGAGCTGGGCATCCGAGCTCGAAGGCCGAGCCGAGTACGAGCTGGGTGTCTGGCAGTGCGAGCCGAGCACGAGCTGGGCAATACTTGGCTTAGCTCGACTCATGTACAGCTCTAGATAAAACACATACATCGTGGTGGGCCCTACAGAGCCCCCGAATATTCGGCTACCTAGTCTACCAGCGCCCGTAAAAGGACGCAGATTAGCCATTGACAGGTTGAGTGGCGATACTCTTGAAGTGACGTTGCCAAGTTCTGTGGGCCCCACCATGATGTATGTGTTGTATCCACACCGTCTATCCATTTGGAGAGATCATTTTAGGGCATGAGACAAAATGAGGCATATCTAGAGCAGTAGTGGACCCCGCAATAGAAAACAGTGGGGAAAGTGACACCCACAGTTGAAACCTTCCTAATGTCCACCGTGATGTTTATTTGAGATCCAACCCTTTCGTAACTTCACACAGGCACGAAATAACAGAAAAAAACAAATATCAGCTTGATCTAAAACTTTTGTAGCCATTAGAAGTCTTTAACAGTGGGCGTCACTCTCCCCACTGTTTTCTGTGGTGGGGTCCACTGCAGCTTTGGATTTGAATCATTCTTCGTATCATGCCTTAAAATAATCTCTCCAAATGTATGGACTGTGTGATGCAACACATACATCATGGTGGGGCCCGCTTAACTTGGCGATGTCACTTCAGTGGCGAGTCTTGCTACTCTAACCTGTCAGTAGCTAGACGTGGACTTCCTGCGGAAGCCTTTTTTAGGAAGTTATTGCACAGGGATGCTAGGTGGGGCCCACCATGATGTTTGTTATAAATCCACACTGTCAATCCATTTTGGGAGGTCATATTAGCCCATGATACAAAAATGAGATATATCCAAAACTCAAGTGGTCCGTACGAGAGGAAACAATTTAGATTCAGTGACCACCGTTTGAAACATTCATGTGGCCACAAAGGTTCATATCAGGCGATTTTTTGGTGTTTTCAATTCATCCGAGTGGGAATGACTTATAAACGGTTTGGATGGCATATAATTATCAAGCAAGATCTCAAAAAGTTTTCAACGGTAGGAAACTCTTTCCCTGTTTTTCCCTCTCGTCCGACCCACTTGAGTCCTGGATCCAACTCGTTTTTGGTCGCATGTCCTAAAATGAGCTCCCACTAGGGATGGATGGTTTGGATTTCTCACAAACATCACTGTAGGCCCCACCTTGCATCACAGCATAGAAGGAAATCCGCAGCCTCAGTAGCTAATCCGCGTCCGTAAAAAAAGCATCCGGAGCCTTTTTTTCGAAAGCAGAGAGGGTTCCGGTTCTTCCTGTCCGGAACCCGAAACCCGAAAATCTCTTTCAAATACACTCCGAAATCGAAGGGAATTGAAGATTTTTTCGCATTTACCTACTAACGGCGCCATTCGATCGAATGCCCCACCAAATGCAACTTCCTAGGCAATCCCTGCTACAGGTACCGAATACACTCTTGAAAGGCCCCCCCCCCCAACCAATATATTTTTTGATTTTCTGGGGTTGTCTCGATTTTTTTTTTCCTGATTTTTCCGGCATTCCCAGCCCTTTAATTGCGAAGAAAATGTTAAAATCCCCACAAAAATGGTAGAAGTGATAATATATGTCGATATCGCACGATATTTTGCAATATATAGCACGATACACATGATTTTTTGGAATTTTTTGTATTTGAAGGGCCTTCTGAGGAGTTTCGTATCACTCGCCATCGATACCGATAATATCGGCCGATGGTATCGATATTACGAACACTGGTTAATATCATCTCACAGCAGGTTCCATGTGCAGATTTTAATGATTAAGACTAAGGATGGACCCACATGGTTAAAATCATGTAAATGGTGGAGACAAAATAGCATTGGGATGGGGAAGGATAAAAAAGAAAATGAGAAATTGTATTTCTTAGCTTTAGAATGGAAATTGAAAAGGGCCATTTTTCTAGAAATTTGAGAAAATGGAAATTGATTTTCCACAAAAAAGAGAAAAAACAAAGAAGAAACTTTATTTCCATGTATCAATTTTGATGAGCCCAAATAGGCCTTTAAAGAACATTAATTGCCTCCCAATAGAACTCTTAACTAATAACAATCACAAATTTTCTAGTGGTAACATGCCTCATGGTCATAATATCAACATCTCCCATCTTAGTCAGGTAAGCCTCATATGCACTCTTGTCATAAGGTTTTTAGCCATATCCATAATTTACCTTTTGTATTTAATATCTTCTATAAGGTTTCTTCCTGTAGTTAGTTTATTTAGTGCACTTGGGTCCTTGCTCTTGCTCGGGTGGTAGACTCTCAGGAGTTTCAACTCCCGGTCAAGGGCTCGAGTACCCATAGGTGGTGAAATTCCACCAGCGTGAGTGTGTGGGTGTGTGTGTGTGTGTGCGTGTGTTAAAAAAAAAAAAAAGTTTATTTAGTGCACACAGGAGTTTCCTGCTCCTGCATGTACCATACACAGAGTTTTATCTTTCTCTTTTTGTATCAGGCTCTCTTTCGCTTTTGTATTGTAATAGGTTTCTCTATCCTACCTAGGGTAGGATTCCTCCTTTATCTCTTAAAATCCCCAAGTTCTATAAATAATCGAAGCTATGGAGCAAGGGAGATAAAATCTCTCCCTCCTTTCTCGAATTCCTCTTTTCTTTCTCTTCTTCCGTAGTGTTTTCATGGTATCAGAGCAACACTGATTCCATTTTCTTTTCTTTCTTGCCTTCTCAGTTTCTTCTCTTTGTTATCACATTGAGAGAGAGAGAGAGAGAGAGAGAGAGAGAGAGAGAGAGAGAGTAATGCGTTAGTGGATCATCCAGAAGAAATTTCTCCACCAGCTTTTTTCTTTGGAGGAGGAGATCTCACTAGAGAAGCTTTAGCAGTACTCAATCCAAGTCCAGTGAGTTTTCTGGCATTGGATTTACCTGGAAATCATCTTGTGTTGCTGGATCAGCCCTAGATATCTCCATTCCCTTCAGATCTATGTCGGATAGATCTCGTGTTGCTGGAATTGCACCGCAAACGCTTCATGTTATTGGATC
Organism: Magnolia sinica; assembly: GCF_029962835.1. Lineage (NCBI taxonomy): Eukaryota > Viridiplantae > Streptophyta > Magnoliopsida > Magnoliales > Magnoliaceae > Magnolia > Magnolia sinica. The sequence continues at coordinate 69,192,919 of NC_080587.1, read as the reverse complement.
AATGTCAGTTCCAACTCCATTCATCAGATCTTCTCTGGGAATCATCTAGCGTCACCAGAAACAGTCCCGTGCTACTAAATCTCGTTGGAGAGCAGTCCAATGCCATTGGAACTCGCTGAAAATAACTCCAGATCTTTGTTCCTGCCCTGGAACTTCACCAAGAATAGTCCAGTGCAGCCGGAAAATCGCTTGAATCCTTTTCCCTGTGCCGGATCTCGTCCCCAACTCCTGATCTACAAGTAGTGGTCCCTTGGGCCATTGGTTTTTTCTGTTTGGGGCTCTTTCTGGTCCACATTTGAGTCTAGGGGCCTCTATTATAGCCAGAAGTCCCTTGTGGGCCATCCTATTGGGGTCCGATTAAAAACTCGGACCACCTTCAGACCTCTGGACCACTCGTTGCTTCTAGATCTGTCAAGCAAGACTCCTTCCCACATTGATCATGCTTTTTGGACCTTTCTCGAACACTAAGAGAGGTTACTTTGAACTAGCGTTATCCTTTTTTTTTTCTTCTTCCCTTTATTAAAGGGGAGAGAATAAACACACCCAAATTTCATTTGGACAAATAGACAGCCCTAGTCTTACCATTATTACAGTAAAACTAGATGGCATAAACTATTTGGAGTGCTCCCAAGCAGCTCGGATGTATATTGGAGCATGGAAAAGACTATGATAAATAATAGGGACCAACAAACAACCCAATCCTGATCATCTCACTTTTGATGAATGGGGGAGTTAAAATTGGCTTGTGACATCTTGGTTGCTCACATCCATGCAACCCAAGATTAGTCGTGGTCTCTTTCTCTTAAAGACCGTGAAGGATATATGGGATAACATAGGAAAAATGTACTCATCTATCAACTTCACACAAAGATTAATAACCTCGAACAGGATGATGGAACTGTAGAAGAGTACTTTGCTAACTCGAACAAAAAAATGGGAAGAATTGGATAACTATCAACAATTATTCTAGACTTGAAGATCTAAAGAATAAAATTAGACAACTGAGACTCTTTAACTTTCTTGCTGGTCGTCGCTCGGACTTCGAACCTTAACATACACAAATCTTTGGAAGAGAATCTCATCCTTCCCTAAAATCTATATATAACTACATACGCACAGAGGCGAGACGATGAAATACCTCTCAAGCATCCTTCCAGAACAATTTGCCTTGGCAAATAACTATATAGGCGTCAAAGGGCAGGGATCTGGTTGAGGAAACATGGACAAGATAAGCTCAGATGTACACATTGTAGAAAAAGACTACATTTAAAAGAATATTGTTGGATTCTTCATCTTGACCTTTGGATAAAGGAAATTAGAACAAAGTCTTCCGCTAATGTGAGCATTTATGAAGAATCCTTGATGTAGGACAATGGAAATTAACCTAGGATGCAAGATGAGAGATAAATTACTCATTAATTTCAGTAATCAACATGTAAAATCAAATATATCCAAAAAATAGATTCAAAAATTCAGATTTGTAACACAAAGGTCCTAGGTTATCACATACGCAGTGCATGAAAATATAAAATAGTTTGATAGCAGTCCACTTGGAAGTAGGGACTTTCAATCTAGCGTGGGTAGTGCAACAACCCCATGAATAAATAATGATGCAAGCAAAATTCTGGTTTGGGGAAAGGTTTTACAAAAAAAGATTTCATTAGGGTTTTAGGTTCACGAATTGAGATTTGGAAATTGGGGTCCTAGGGGTTTAAAGAATATATAAATGAGGTAGGGTTGGAAGGAGATCAATGAGGGAAAGGATACGAGACGAGGCTCACACGTGAAGGTCCATATGGATGTGCGTGTGTACATGTGAGCGGGTCCACACATGGATGGGTAAGGAGAAACAAGAAGAGGAATGGATTAGGTTAGGGTTTGGACAAGTTTAGAAAGGTTGTAAGCGATGGGAAAGGAGGAAGAAAAGAGAAGAAGAATAATACCTTGTTGGAGAAGAGAAAGAAGAAGAATGCACCTTTGGGAATCCACCACCAAACAAGCCTTCACCCTTCCACAATTCAATTGGAATGGAGGGTTTCTCACAAACCCTAAAAAACAAAGAGGAAAACACCTCCACTAAAGAAAACCTTCGTTTTTTTTTTTTTTCTTCAAAATAATGGCAGTAGGGCTCCACACACCTTATTTTTTCTTTAAAAGTCCTAGAAAAGGTCTTTTACAAAAAGGCGCTCTCAGATAAGATTCTTAACATAAAGACGCTTGATAAATTTAAATGTGTTCCCAACTCCCTAATGTCAACACAAATATAAGCTATACCAAAAATAACAAGGCATGTAAATAATCTAAACAACTAAACTATTTCGTAGCCCATGGGAGTTCACGTTCAAGATGTTTGATGATGATGATCCAACGGTCCGATCATCGTGTCCATCAAGCTCCTATATACAGCCTGCATGCATCTTCCCAATGTGGGGTCTTCAAAGATGCACGAACATGCATGTGGGGTCTTCAACATGGCTAGGAATGTGAATTGGCCCAAGTGGGCCCCAAGTAATGGCTATCTAGCCATAAGGAGATGGGCTCAGCCCTCCTCCTCTGGTATGATACTCGGATGACACATGATTTAATCCTAGCATGCAACATGGAGATTATGAAAAGAGTCCATAAAGTAATTCAATTAACAAAAGATGCTAACCCACCACATAATTAAGAGTAAATAATGAGAAATAAAATATGATTTAACCTAAATCATATGCTCGTATGCTAAGAAATCACATAAATCAATTAAAATTAGGTTGGATGGAAGGATAGAACTTCTAATTTAGCATAGGCACGTTTCACACTCGAGGGACTGACTTGTAGATTCTATGATTACGGTTAGGAAGGGAAAATTTTGAAAATCGAAAAATTAGGGTTCATGAGAATTGAGAATTTTGGAAAAATATGAAATTAGAAATAAATTAGGTGAATTGGTTAAGGGGATTGATGGATTTAGGTATTGGTAGAGGGGAATTAAGGTTTTGGATGAAAGGAAGTTAGGGATTTTGGGGTCCTCAATGGTTAATTTCGATCGGGGTTGAAGTTGGATGATGAAAAGTTGAAGAAAAGATGATTTGGATGGTTTTGGATAGGAAAGGAAGAAGAGAGATGAAGTTTTTGGGAAAATACTCTTTTGGATAGAAAGGAAGAGAGAAGGAAGATGATAGATAGAGTCTCGCACCTTCGTTAAATGGGGAATAGAATCACATCACACCCAAGTTCCAAATCACATGGAGTATTATTGAAATCACATGAAAAAGACAAAAAAAAAACAAAGCTTTTTTTCCCATAATAATGGCATTAGGGCTCCACACACTCCATTTCGTCTTTTATAGTCTTAGAAAAGATCTTTTACAAAAAGGCGCTCACAGATAAGATTCTCAACATAAAAACGCTTGATTAATTAAAAGTTGTTCCTAAGTCCCTAATATCAATACAAATATAAGCTATACCAAAAATAACGAAGCATGTAAATAATCTAAACTAAATTATTTCGTGGCCCATGGGGGTCTACGATCAAGATGTCCAATGATGATGATCCAACGGTCCAATTGTCGTGTCCATCAAACTACTATATGCAGCCCACATGCATCTTCCTAGTGTGGGGTCTTCAAAGATGCACGAACATGTACGTGGAGTCTTCAACATGGTTAAGAATGTGAATTGGGCCGTATGCCCCATGTAATGGTCGTCTAGCCATAAGGAAAATGGCTCAACCCTCCTCTGGTATGATGCTTGGATGTCTTCATCAATTCTCCTTGGCTGAGGAGATTTTGCCTTTGGCGAAATAAAGTTGCGGTGATGCTCGAGGAGATCTGGGTCCCATCGTTGAAGCTTCGCCTCTGTGATCCACATATGTCTGATCAAAACCCAAGGGACAAACCATCAGTTAACTACAACAAGTGGCAACTTTTCAAGCCTTTATTTCCTTTGCTAATCTAGTAAGGCAATCAGGTGCTTCTGCAACTGTAAATCACATATCTCAAACATCCTGGATCATTGATTTAGGCGCTTCTAACCACATGATGGGTATAACGACTTGATATATTTCCTACTCACCTATTTTTAGTAATATTAGATTAGTTAACGGTTCCCTCTCTACAACTTTGGGATAGGAAACTTTCCGACTTCTTGATTCCCTATCCAGCTCCTTTGTAGTTCATGTTCCCTTGTTCCCATCTGGTCTTCTTTTTGTTAGCTCCCTTACCAAACAACTGAATTGTTGTGTCATTTTTTATCCTTCCCATTGTGTTATCTGGGGTCTGGCAACAAAGGAGAAGATTGGTTGGTCATAAAGATCAAGAGCTTTATCTTCTCAATCAAGAAAAATATAGTTCTAGTCATGTTTTTGCTTCCAACATAGAAAATAAAGAATGGGTGACTCTCTGCCACACCAGTCTAGGCCATTTATATTTGAAATCATTATATCATTTATTTCTGGAAAATTTAATAAAATAGATAGCTTACAATGTGAAATTTGTCAATTGTCCAAGCATTGTTGAACTACTTTTCCTTTAAGTAATACAAAGACATTGCACCTATTTCAACTTATTCATTCTAACGTATAGGGACCTGCTCCATTAGTTTATGTATTTGGTTTCGAATATTTCCTATCATTTATTGATGATTTCTCATGATATACATGGCTTTATCTCCTAAAAAGTCTTGACAAAGTCCCATTGATTATAAGGATGTTTCATTAAATGGTTTCTACCCAATACAACAAGAAAATTAAAATATTTCGATTTGACAAGGCATGAGAATATTTACACCTTGTTTTACAAAATTATTTTGTAGTTCATGGAATAGAATGCCGATCCTCGTGCCCCTAGACACTACAACAAAACGGAGTGGCCGAACATAAAAACTTTGGCACTTGTTGGAGACCACCCTGTCTCTTTTAATAGGCATGTCAGTACTAAAATCATATTAGGATGAAGCCATTAGTCTTTCTACCTATATAATCAATTAGACTCCAATTGATGTTCTTAAAGGGAACTATCCGTTATAAGTTTTGCAACCTCACACGTGTCTATTTGTTTTGCAACCTAAAGAATTTGGATGTACCTGCTTTGTTCACATCGTTGGAATATCTCACACCAAAATAGGACCATAATCAATAAAATGTGTATTCTTTGGGGACTCAAAACTCTTAGAAGTGGTACAAATGTTACTATCTTGTGAGTCGAAAAATTTACATTTCTAAAGATATTACATTCTTTGACATTGTGCCTTATTTCAGTTTGCGAGACAATATGCAAATGTTTTCTATTTTGCTTTTCCTCCGTAGCATAGACAAGTCTCATATTCAAGAGGTACCAAGTTCCACTCCAACAAAAGAACTGAAGGTCTATTCGCGTAGGAAGAAAAATTCTAGTCTTCCCGAGCACCACCATCCTTCAATGTTGGAACAATATCAAATGGATCTCCCAATTGCACTTCGCAAAGGAACTCGATCATGCACACATCATTTCATTGGTAACTTTGTTTCCTATAAAAACCTATCTCATTCTTAACAATCCCATCTTTCATCTATATCGAATTTGTCTATCCCTAACAAGATTATAGATGCCCTAACGACTTTAAATGGAAAGCAACTATGGAAGAAGAGATGTCTACACTTAAAAACAACATACTTGGGAATTGGTCACTCTTCCACCAAGAAAGCATGTCGTCGGGTACAAATGGGTGTTCATAGTTAAGTACAAAGTAGATAGATCGATTGATAGATATAAAGCATGACTGGTTGGTAAGGGCTTTGCTCAAAAGCCTGGAGAAGATCACGATGAAACTTTTCCTTAGGTGGCAAAATTAAACTTTGTTTGCATATTATTGTCTATCGTTGTCAACTGTAACCAGCCCTTATATCAACTGAATGTAAGTGCTTTTCTACATGAGGATCATCAAGAAGAAATATACATGGCCATTCTTGTTGATTTTTGACCTAAGGGGGAGACCAGAAAAGTCTGCCGTCCTCAGAGAGCATTATATGGCCTCAAAAAATCGCCTCGTGCTTGGGTTTGAAAAGTTTGGCAACTCGATCTCCAACATCGGGTTTAAAAGTACCTTCGTTCACTCTCTATTTGTAAAACATATGAATGGCAACACAACAATTTTAGCCGTTTATGTCGATGATATTATTCTAACTGGTACAAGTACAACTGCGATAGAAATTGTTAAGAAATTCTTAACCTTGTCATTTGAGATGAAGGATTTAGGGCTACTGAAATACTTTTGATTGAAGTTGCTCGATCAAAACGTTGAATATTTTTTTCTCAACATACGTATGTCCTAGATCTTCTCTCCAAGGCTTACTTGGGGCTTGCCCAGTGAGTATATCTATCGAAGTGAACCATAAGTTGCAAGAAAAACAAATGGATGAAAGTGATAATTTGGGCATGTATTGCAAACTTTTGGGTCGTCTAATTTATCTCAATTTTACTGGTCTAGACATCTCTTACATGGTTGGGATTGTAAGTTAGTTTATGCAAAAACCTCGTTGCCATCATCTTAAAGCAGACTATTGGATTCTTCGCTATTTAAAACTGCACACGGTCGAGGTCTTCTCCATTCAAATCATGGCCCCTTAAATATCAACTGGTTTTGTGATGATGATTGGGCTGCTATCAGCACTTCACTACAGGATTTTGCACTTTTGTAGGAGGAAATCTAGTTACTCGAAAAAGCAAGGAGCAATCTATTGTTGCTCGCTCCTTTGCTAAAGAAAAATATCGGGCGATGGCTTGTGCAATTTGTGAATTACTATGGGTGAAGGCCATCATTAAAGATATGGGTTTCTCGACTCCTCCAATTCCACTACATTGTGATAATCAGGCAACCATACATATTGCATCCAACCTAGTCTTCCATGAACGCACACAAAGCACATTGAAGTTGATTGTCACTTCATTCGCGAAAAATTAGTTGCCAGCTCTTACAGATTCCCTTTGTTCGTTTGGAAGATCAGCTAGTTGTTATACTCACCAAAGCCACTTCATCAGTGCATCTCAAGACTATTAGTAACATGCTTGGCATGAATGATATCCATTCGCCAGTTTGAGGGGGTGTGTTAATGTACACAGTAGTTTCCTGCTCCTATATGTACCATAGAGTTTACACTTATCTCTCTCTTTTCGTATTAGGCTCTCTTTCCCCTTTCGTATCGTAGGTTTCTCTATCCCAAACAGGGTAGGATTCCTTGTTTATCTGTTGTAATCCCAAAGCTCTATGAATGATTGAAGCTATGGAGTAACTGAGTAAGTGAGATATATACGAAATCTCCCCCTTCTTTCTTGAATTCCTCTTTTCTTTCTCTCTTCTTCCATAGTGTTTTCAAGTTTTACGCCATACATTGAATGCAACATTCGCAGTATTGGTTGCCATGTCATGAGGTTTTGTCCTTTTTAAGGATTAGTCCCTATGTTTATTTCTTATCATGAGGTTTTACTCTCACTTTTGGCATTGACCATCATGAACCATGTGAGTCTCCCAACTTAGATATTTGAAAGTTCCAAAAGTTTTCAACGCACATAACCTTTTCATGTCATGAGGCTTTTCACATTTTCACAGAATCTCATGGTAGATAAGCACACCAGGATACAACAATTTAGGCGTCCCCAAATCCCGCCAAGCATACATGCTTTGAGAACCATATTCCGCACTTATACCTTTTGACGAAGGATCAACAATCATATCTGTTAACAAAGTTATCTCACATCTTCTGTGATACAACATTACCACACCTGAGCTATTGGCTCTACTTTTCATCTCATATCATCATAATATATGTGACTCAGTACTCTTAAATGTGTGTGTGTGTGTGCGCGCGCGCGCTCGCGACAACCCCTCCCCCAAAAAGGAGAAACAGGTCCTAAAGTGAACTAACCATCTCGCCCAATCCAGATCTCCTGTGAAAATTGCACAATTGTCCCTGGGTTTTTAAGTACTTAACAGATTAGATATTTAGTCTTTAATCATCTATATTATCCATAATGATCTAGCAGACCCACTTCCACTATTCTAATGATGTATTAAAGCCCTTGGCTACATCTAACATCTATTCTAGCTAAATAGTAGGAGAATCCTAGTAGTGATCCCATCACCCATAGAAACACGTCATATCGTCAAGGGGAACTGGTTATCATGGACCACATGATGATTTGTAATAAGGCTACATCACATTACCATACATCCACAGCATCACATATACAAAATAACTAATTTGTATCACAATATGTGCATCAATATATGATGGGCTCATGATGCACATTGAATGTTCTTGTTGTTTATTCACACATATGTTGATGGCCATCAAAATCCTTGTACACGTCCAAACATACAAGTGGACTTTCATTAGTTGTCCACTTCAGTGTGAACCCATGATAATTATACTGTGAACTGCAATCATGCATCATAAACATTACTAGATCTACCATTCATTGTCCCATCAAAAATCCTCATACACATGTCCAAACATATAAGTGGACTTTCATTAGTTGTCCACTTCAGTGTGGACCCATGATAATTATACCATGAACTGCAATCATGCACCATAAACATTACTAGATCTACCATTAGTGGTCCCATCTTAATGGTTTGGTCAGTCAACCAACCATTAGCATGCTCATCCAATCTCAAGCTTAAATCATTGACTAATTACAATATGGTCGCACTTGTACTATGTACTATTATCCGAAAGAATCTTTCATGCAAAAACGAGGCAGTCTCCACATGGGCCACCAACATTCTCTTGAGGTTGATTGGTCTACCATCAACACATGTAATTCTGAAAACATCATGGATGGATAAATATGATACATAGATATAAACAAACATGATGCATTTGAATGTTCACACATGTCGTAGAATAATAACCCAATCAAGGTTGAATGGTTGAATGTACACCCTATGATGCAACTGTTGGATCATTGATATATGTTATCTATTGTTGGATATATCCAATGACCAACATTTCAATATGACTCGAAGGAGATGTTAATCAGAAGATTTGACTTTTATCCATCCACTTGGCCAAAGATTTAGTCTAATATTGTCTCACATTAATCAAGGCCAAACATGTGCATGGCAAAGGATATCCATCCATGCAATAAACTAATATGACATGAGGTGGTCTCCTAAAAGCTCCTTGCGAGAGTGCCAGCTTGGGTTCATGTGTAAAGGTTGTGTGCCCACTTGAATTTCACACCTAAAGGGGGTCCATACTCAATCCACTTGTGCAAACAAGGGCCTTCACACATCATCCAAACATGTGGCGGACTGCTACCAGTTGTCCATTGCAGTGTGGGCTCACAGCTTTGACACCAAAAACAATAATCCGTCATCAATAAGGCTCAGATCCCAATCTGGGCCCACCCCATTTCTACCACATCTGGATCGCCCTAACTTAACAAGGGCCGTTGCCCATGTGTGGCCAGGTATGAGGAACACACTATACTATTGCCAGGCATTCTGGATTTGAGACTGGCTTCTGATCATGGTTAATCAGGGCAAGGCTGAGTTGGCCAAGCAAGCCCACCAAAGAAACCCAATGAAAAGATTCGATGTCCAAACATACCTCGAGATCCAGACAATAAAAGCAGGAGTGAATCATGGAAACAGACTTCCATCTGAAAAGTATCACTTTCGAGAAAGGCAGGCCCCATGTGATTGATGATCCATCTTTTGATGGTTCTTCTGATTGTTGAACTTACACTCTAACTTTGTGCTACTCGACAAGATGAATGCAACAGTTCAAATAGATTGAAATTCAAAGTTCAAACAAGGAGGATATGGCCCAAGAAAGATTACGTAGAAAATAGGCAAAGCGAGCTCGAGGTTAGGGCTAGACCTTGGCTTGGGTCTTGGCGTCTTGGCATGGGCATGCATCTGAGCTCTTCACTAGACTTGGGCCTGGCTTTGGATCCCAACTCCTGAGGTGCACCAAATGTAGCTACTCTGAAGGAGCACATGAACCCTAGTCTTATAAAAAAGTAAAAAATAAAAAATCCAATGCCCCATTTAGATTGTCTTCACAATGTGTTTCTAAAACTAAAAATTCATCCTCTTTTTTACTTCATTGAGATCAAGTTCATTATGGATGTTGAAAATGAGAGGAGATTTGATCTATCTGATTCGGTTTCAACCAGTAATGCGGGAAGAAAGTTTGGAGATCCACTTTTAGCAAAAGCTCGAAAACTCCCACTGATCTCTGTGATAAGGGATCAGTTTATTTCATTGCTGGAAACAATGGCAAAGGATTACCATAGAAGCAGTAAGAAGGCCGTATCAGTGGCATTGCAAGAAGGATGGGGACGCACGGTCCTTGCCTACTTCAGTGCACTGATGGGAAGTGTGGCCAATAACTCGAAGATGATGTGCAATTAGCTGTCGCGATCATGACAATGGTGAGGATCCATTTTTGGTGGTCTTGTCTTCGGCTACACCTGTTATGCAAATGCAAAGTCATGCTAGGTGAATGCAGATGTCCTGATTCTGTGGTTTTGGTCTGAAAATAGTACGATGTAACGTGCAGTGTTTGTCTTTTTGTCACAGAGAACGTTTTGATCGATATCACTGTTACTGTGATAGAATCAAAGCCCAAGGTTATTGGTGTAGTGAGATTCATAATCACTAATGGCTATTAGGTTTTGAAAATGACCCCTGGTTGTTGTATTTTCAGATGGATTCCATGGTTTGCACCATAGTTCAAAACCCTAAAAACTCAACTTGGCTTGGTGTTCTGCCGGGTTGGGTTGACTTGACTCGATATTTAATTATTATAAATTGAAAATATTAGGATTGTTAGTAGATATTTAGAATAGTTAGACCTCATTTAGGTATGTAACTCCTAACTTGAAGCAAGAACATTGTCGATACCTCATTAAGTTCCATGCTTCCTTGTTGAGGTTAGGGGTTTGAATCTCGCTCCCTACACATTTAATTTTTAATAAAATCTCGAAATTTAAGGTAAGTGACTCATGCCGAGCGGTGTCAAGTCGACCAAACCATCAAGTCAACTTGATGAGTCTCTTTGAGTGAAGGCCGAGTCGGGCCCAGTACCCAGTTTCCCAGAGACTCAGCTCGAAATCTCACTAAGTTGAGTTGAGTCGGCTGAGGTTTGAGTCAAGTCAACAAGTTTTAGAACTATGGTTTGTGCAAGATCCATTCTATAAATCCAAATCCCAAACAGCCATTTTCATTCTTAATAGCAATTAGAGAATATTAGTCAACTCCTTTCAATGTAATTGTCAATGATATGTATTACCATTTCTGTAGTTGTAACTATCCTCATCATGGCCACAATATCAACACACTTAAATGTGAACTGTCGGTCAACTTGTATTTTTTAAATGTCCCTCTTTTCCTTTTCAAACTCATCTTGTCTAACATTATGGGTCATCAGTGGTCTCTTTATTGAGCTATACGGTCCATCCATGATCAGGCCCACCATATGCAATCCGGATGTTACCCATGTGCCAACTGTCCCAAACGGATGTGCGGATGTCAACCACATGTGATGCCTGTGGGCGATTTCAGCTATGTTTTTAAGACTTGGCGACTTCGATCGACTTGTTTGGTCCCAAATCGAGTCACGACTTGCCCAAGTTGGAGGGTGTATTGGCCTGACTTGCCAAGTCAGGGATGACTCAGGGGCACGACTTGTGATGTTGAACCAGATCGTGTAGTACTGAATCTGAATCTGACTCAGATGAGTCGTATCAGACTTGTCTGATTATTAAAACTATGATTTCATCATCCCACTTGAAAGTCTTGCTCAGCACAGAAACCACCACTATCACTTTTATGGATATCATCTGCATTTCAGTTTTAGCCATGGCTTATTCTGATCTGATGCTCTTGTTTCAGGACACCAACAGGCTCGAATACCTGATCCCGAAGAAGACGTCTTTGCGGCACCGATTGCCAATGGGGGATCAGGGCTTTATTGACTTTGTTGCCCATCTTCTAGAAATAAACCCAACAAAGCGTCCGACTGCATCTGATGCTCTGAAACACCCATGGCTCTCCTATCCATATGAACCCATCTCATCTTGAGTCGTGCCAGCTATGATACCCCATCAAATGTTTAGATTGTTACCATGAGCTGCACTGAAGTTGTGTTTTAAAAGAACAGGGGCTGGTCAGCGATCCTACGTGAGAATGGGCCTTGCAGAATGTCCAGCGAATGCTTTCATGATGGAGACTTCGCAGGCCCTGCCATGTCCCCGATTTTGTGGATCTCTCTGTCTCTCACTCCTGAACCATGTTGAATCTCCTAACCTGCTGTAACTCGGAATGTAATTTTTATTTTTTTATTTTTGGCATGCACGAGTATTTTGTGGGGAGAAGGAAATCTCCCTCTTGTGTGTATATATAATGTGGTTATGATTATTTTTTTGAAATGCTTTAGTGATGGTTTTCTGGATTGGAGTGAGAACTGTTAAGTTGCGGGTTTTCATTTCTTATAAATGATTCAAGAATTATGGCTGGGGAAATGGCCAATCAGATGTACATGGTTTCTTTGATGGCCTTTTCTTTGTGGGGCCCACCCTAAAAACAATCCAAATCATTCTCGCAGTTTTTCTTCTAATACCCTATATTGTGATTATATTTATTTGGCTGAGATTTTGAGCAATGTGGATTGGATTTCCATTAGGATTGTATGCAGGTGAGCTAATGTAAATGAAATCCCACTTGAGTTTTCCGATGGGTTCTTTCTCTTCTGAATGGGCTTTGCGGTTGCAAATGAGCTGTCGCTTTTGGACGCCAGATGCCTAACTAATGCTTATCTGGCCAAATTACTAGCAATGGATGCACTGCTTGTGATTTGGGCAGATATCTCTACTTTGATGGATTCAGATATGAAAAAAGCAACACTATCCGATTTTCAGCTGCATTTCCTAATCCAATGCTGATTCGGCCGGCAGACAGAACTGTTCCAAACAATACTCGAACGTCCCGGCGGGGTGGGATACAGGTACGAAATTTGAACCAATTAGCATCTCATGTGTTCATCACGCTGCAACGTTGGAGCCAAATTCCTTTGGATCTAATGATCATAACTCGCTTAGTAGTAGCCTGTAAACAGTGGGTAAAAGTAAAAATGAGGAATTGTCACAAATGCCCAAAAAAAAAAAGAAGAGATCAGGAAGTCTAGGATAATCCAATAAATGTGATTTTTGGGCTGTGGCCCACTTGTGCTGAGTCAGTGGATGAAAAACTAAAGAAATCAGATGTAATTTTGAGATTGAATTGTTGGATGCATCCAACATTGGTGAATTTTCGGCTTATTGTGTAACCAAATCAGAATTTTCTCCTCTCTTTTTTTGTTTTTGGTGGAACAAAATGCTAAAATCTTGGACCTCTATCTTTTCTGTTGATGCAAAAATTTGGTCCACCCTTTTATGACCTTCAGAGTACTTATATAGGAAGAAGACAAAGGAGACCCATGCTAGATAGGGGATCTTCTGATGCCAAAGTCAGGCTAAGAATTTAGGTCTAGTAGTATTGAGGGGTTTTACGTGAGATATTTTGCGTACCTTTCACCGTAGGCGGAATACTTATTTATAGCCTTTTGAGGGCGGTGGTGTATATTGCAATGACTCTTGGATAGTGATCCAAAGTTGGTTCTCGAAGCCGAGGGCGGTATCCGAAGCCAACCTCCAAAGTTGGGAACCGAGGTGGAGTTCTTTGGTCGAGGTTGGTATTCGAGGCCAAGGCAGCAGTGATTTTTCAGCCCTTAAGTATTCCATAGTCTTCGAGTCTATTCAACTGGTTAGTCCATTTTTACCTATAATATTCTCCATCTTTGTTTTTTTAATTATAGAAATTTAACTATTTTATATCTTTATTTCCTACAAATACTATCATTTAGAATCTAGATTTTAATTAGGCAGACAATTATAAGAATTACCTATATATTTTTAATGTTTTAATATTGGAATTCAACGTTTTTGGTTGCGTAATCATGGTTAAACACTCGGCGTCTTGTATCGACTCATTCGATCCTGAGTTGTTTAGTGAACGGGTATCGAGTCTACTCGGAGGAGATGGCTGAGATTCGTCTGAGTCTTAAAACCATGTGCATGATGCAATGTACGTATCCCAGGTTTACCGATTGAGAACCATATACAGGAGCGTAAACACCAATCCAAACCGTTCGAATAGTTCAGTCCACCGTAGATGAATCAAAGCCCAAAAAATACACATAGGGTCATTGTATGATCGGCAGCAAATGGACAGTAAAAGTGAAGACAATGGTCCAAATTCAAAATAAAAATGTCTATAATAAGAGTTTAAGATCATCTAATTAGTATGATCTTTGGGATATGGTCCATTTACAGTGGGACCCATAAGTTGGTCGGTTTGGACGGCTAGATGTATATCACTCACACAATACTTGGGGATGGGGAAGCCCACCACCATAGAAATATTTTCTCCGTATGACATCTCGTCCGTCCAGCAAGGTTGTATGGGATGCACCAAAAATCAGGTCGGTCCAACTATTAGGTGGGGCACACCATCGAAAACCATGATCAATCACTTAAAAAACTCCAAATTCACATGCGGCAGAAAACATTATCAATCACTTGGAAAACTCCAAACACGTGTGGCATTCATGTTTATGGTTGGATCGACCTGATTTGCATCCCATTTCCATGCTGAAACAACGTAGCTGGATGGGAGAGATGTAATAAATGCCATGGTGGGCCCCACATGCCAATTAGTTGAACGTACCATTAATGTGTGAGCATTACTCTACACACAGAGAATGCCTCAAGTACAACCGGTTGTAATGTAGGTTATAGTTCACCTAGCTGATAATTTCTAACTTATTAAGTTCATGGGACATCCAACCTATTCAATAGATTTCCCCCTTCATGATGAACACTTTACATAAAAATCATACCTATCCATTCTTCAAGTGGACCACACTTGTATTTTACTATTTATCAATGGATACGTGTTTCTCGCCATGGCGTGGCTCACTTGATGATTGGATAGAACCGATTTTTGCATCAATTGACCTTCATGGTGGGGCCAACTTACTAAAAGGATTGGATTTCACAAGCACTTAACAGGTTCGAAGTTATCTACTAGGTGGATCGTAAACTGAGGTCCGTCGATATTTGTGGGCCCTACTGGAACGTATGCCAAACATCCACACCATCAATTAGATATACCCTTCTATGATGGGCCACAGGCCTAAAAATCAGATCAGTCCTTGACTTAGGTGGACTACATGATAGAGAGTGAATGCCTACCTCTCTTTCACTCTAGACTATAGGAGATTTCTTTGCAGCTTTTCTAAGCCCTCTGGAACCATGACCGTCCAAAATAGAAAAGCATTTCATTTAGAGTTGCGTGGAAGATAGGACTTTATGGTATATAATTCAAAAAAGAAAAGAAATTAAAAGGAAGACACATCCATTACTAAGGCTGCCTACATTTGAAGGAAGTAGTTGACTTTGATGGTAAGCCCCATCAACCTGAGAAAAAAAGTCCCATGTTCTCGTGGCTTGATGGACTTTTAGAGACTCTCTCTCTCTCTCTCCCTCTCTCTCACTCAATGCTATACGCGATGTATACGCGATGCCTTACTCATCTGCTGCAAGATCGCTTTAAGGAAAGTAAGCTGCTTGTTAGATATCTTCTTGGGCCTCCAGTAGTTAGGGCATCCAAATTAACACTCCTACCTGTTTCATTAGTGAGCCCTCCATTACATGTTCTAATGGCATCGTAACTAAGCTAGATGAAGTGGAAAATGAAAAAATAAAAAAATCGAAGCTGGTAAGACGTACAAAAGACTGATCTCGTGATGTTTATATACCATTCAATCGGATTATAATGTGAGTAGTACCAAAGCCAAGGAAAGGAAATATCAACTTAATTCAAAACTTTCATGAGTGATAAGAAAGTTAAAGGCATGTTTGGATTACAGACTACAAAAGTAATGTGATATAAAAATCATATCATTACATCTTACCTTTGATATTGTCATTTATCAAATATCGATAATCTTTCGTAATCATGATAGAAAAAGGATTTCCCAAGATGCATTGACATGGTATAATTTCATGGGATTCACCATAATTTGTGTTATATGCACCCATCCTGTATGATAATTGTATGAAATGAGACAAAGAATGAGACAAAATTCAAAGTAGAAATGGACCACGCCACATAAAGAAATGGATTGAATGCCTGCCATGGAAAAGTTCTTGAGGTCCACATTAGTGTTGGATCTCCCTTGTGTTTTAGGAGATGCCCTAAAATAATATTGTAAAATGGATTGATGGTATAGATATAATACATATTGACAAAATTACATCCATGTATGTCTAATTGTGAAGAATACTTTATTAGTTAAGAGTTGAAGGAGGGTATTGCATACGGCCACTGACTCCTGGTAATGATAATCATTACTCATTTACTATATATTATAGCACATTACTATTGTAATCGATAATTCAAATAGGCTCGAAATGATGTCCATTTCATTCCCACTTTTTTGCGTGGGTCATTTGATTTATGTATTTGCCTTATTCTAGAGCTCGCATCCTAACATAAGCGGGGGTGTAAATGATGTACGGAGTGAATATCACACACACATCATAGTGAGCTCAATGAATCTTATGTTGTCCAAGCTTGTTGAAAGGTTTTTATTGAAGGTGGGTCCTATTTTCACTCCACCCTCGTTGCATGGCCCACAATGGAAATTGGCTCATTAGTCCATCAATGGAAGGAAATGGAAATTGGCCCATTATTCCATCAATGGAAGGAAATAGGCCATCTGAATTGGTAGTCCTCATTAAAGAGGTGTACATTATCCTAGCGGTTGGAGTTCGTAAGCTTCTGAAGCCCACGATGCCTTTCTCTTCCTTCAAGCTTAATCAAGTCAAAGTGGGAAAAAGCAAGACATGCACGGATTCACTCCTTTATACTCTGCGTTCGCAGTGTATGGTGCTTCATACGCATTCACTCAAGATCTATATACGTGGAGTTCATAAAATTAAAATAAACCGTCCAAATTAATAGTGAGACATACTTTAGATGATTATAAAAAAAAAAAAAAAAACCCTAATTTGATATCATGACCAGATGATCGGTTGCATCTAATGGACCGTTAAGATGAACATAGTTAACAGTCCTTAGTGAATGTAAAAATGTACACTGATCAATGGTTAGGATCATTTCATAATTTTATTTTGGGCTTATAATATATCTAGAGTGGGTTTATGATTTTGACGATTTTGCTTTGTTAATGTACGCCACGTGTACAATTTTTAGTGCATGTGTATAGACCATCACACTCCTTCGGACTACCGAAGGACTCGTCTCAATAAGAAACCGTCGTGGAATCTGGATCTGGGTCGGGGGATTCGTGACTAACTAACAACACGAGGCCCGATTCACATAACAAAGCTTTGTAGGAAAAGCTTAAAATGCAACCGAATTTGTGGGGCCCACTCTAATGTTTGCATGTCATCCAATCTGTAAATCATGTATAACCCTTCATGTTTCCCATGCAACCCAAAAATCAGATCGATCCAAAACTCAATTGGTCTACATCATTTCAAACATCCCTAAAATATTTAAAATCTCATGTTCTGGTCCACCTGAGTTATTGATCGGTCTGATTTTTGGCTGTCTCATTGATCCTAGTTTGATATATCTTATGAACTGACTGGATGTGATATAAAAATTATTTGGGCCCTACAAATCATTTGGAAGGTTTTTGATGGTGGCATCCCATCCTAGATTTTCCATGTGGTGTGGTCCATATGAATATTGGATTTGCATGATTTATGGCCTATTATGAGAGAATGAGAGGATGAGTACGATGAACCGATTGGATTTTATGAATACATAACTATAGGGCCCACATATAGCAGTGTAGTTTAAGCTTAACCTGCAACGGTCTGTACAAAGCTCTGTAGTGCCCAAACGGCACATTGACGCACCCAAACTAACGGATTAGGCTCTCCGTCTCTGTCGTAAAAGACTCGGGCCCTTACTTCTTGAGGACTGGTTCGGTAGTCCGTTGTGCCACATGAAATTATGGTAACAAGACCATGAGCCGTTCATGTGGGCCACCTACTGTCATCACAGCCTTTCATCCAGTGGGTCCCACTATGGATGGGCCTTGGTGCAAATTTTACATAATTCCGACAAACCTAGCTGCCTGATTTGGGTTTTTTTTCCTCATCGATTGATAGCCGTCCACCTTTTATTGCGAGGGCCACCATTTTAGTCCATTTGCATGGGATGATACCAACAGAGTTGCTCAGCTCTGGTTCATTATCTGCATGATGCTCTGGCAGTGTACATTGTATCATACACATGCGCACGTCCATCATACGTGTATATTAATTTTGATCAATCAAGACCGTCGAAAATATGGATACCCAATGGTAATGGGGCATAAACCAAAATCAACACTGATCTGAAAATCCTAACCACCAGATAAAATGGCATTTTTCAGAGTCCAAAAGGCAGGAAAATTAGATCTGATAATCTTAAAAAAATCTAACAATTTTCTATTCCAGAACTTAACGGTATAGATTGAGCACAAATATGCCACGATCGTTGGTTTTGAAGCACGCATGTGTATGGACTACCATACTCTTCCAGAGTATGGCACATTAAGGGAAGGTAGTGTGATGTACAAATAATTGTACCCGTCCAATACATTTAACTGAAAATAAACCATAAAATTAGTAGGGCCCACTTTAGGTGGGTCATGAACCAATAAAGAAATAGAAAAAATCCCTTCATTGGGCGATCACTGGATTTCCATTGGACATCTAAAAAGAAAAATATAAACCGTCCAAATTCAACGAACGAATATCTATTAATCAAAGGTTAAAAATAATTAATTAATATTAGATTAGGTTTATATCATCTATCATGCATTGGGTTTTATATCAAAGGTTAAATCGATGTGTAGAACACTGCATCTAAGTGGCAGTATCAAAATTTTATTGGATGAGAAATTTGATCTGTGATTCGTGGACATTTGTTTGTTGAAATAGGACCGGTCTATAATTCATTTCTAGCCGTCCAATAAATGCCCATCAATCCGATGTTAAGATAATAAAATAAATTATATTTTCGATTTATGATACATCTAAACTTGGACCCATAGTTATGGAAGTTTAATTTGAATTGATTCTATGCCACGTATTCTAATTGTTAGTATATCTAAAATGCCTGCGTCTCATCCATCATACTCTTCCTGAGTATCAAAAATTTTCTGAAAAAAAGCCCCAGCCCGGTACGGCGTCACCACACGGAAATAGAGGTATTACACACACTGGCACATTACTCATACAACGATTTTTTAACAGTACGTTTGAGCTTTAAGTTTGTATTTTGTACAAGTGGCTTGCTTGGAAAAGTGATCCAAACCGTTGATATGATGGACCACTGCATTGATAGACCATGTACCAAAATTTAAATTTTCCTGGTTACATGTGAACGTTTGATATGTTATCATCTTAGTTTTTGGCCACATATTTGAGGTTAAATATATATATTTTTTTCCATCCAGGATATTTTCGTTCGTAGGCAATCCAAAGTGGTTCACATGATATCAACGGTTTTGATAACTTCAAAATGGGTCCCACTTAGAAAGATCAAACGGTATTGTACGAACATTCGGGCGGAGCGTTGTATTTGTATAATAGCTCCACGAAAATGACGGGCGTTTCCTTGACCGTGAGGCCCACCTTGACGTATGTGTTATATATCCAAGCCATACATCAGTCTTTTCATATCACTTTTAGAGCATGTTCTCCAAAACTAAGCAGATGTATATCTCATGTGGACCACACATTAGGGATTGAATTTCCAAAAAAAAAAATTCCTAAGGTCACAAAAGTTTCGGATCAAGATGATATTTTAGTTACCCTTCATCAAGGTATGTTTAGGTGGGATCTTATCAACAGTTTGGATGGAAAATAAACATTACGGTGGGGTTTAAAATTTTTTTAATGGTTGTCGCTCAATGATCACTGTTCATGTGGTGTGGTTCAATTTAGATTTTTATCTGCTTCATTTTTGAAAAATTATCCTAAAATAATCTTGAAAAACGGATGGTCGGAGTGGATATGAAAATAAGAAAATGTAAAGTGGGCCCCACGGTCAGGGAAACACCCACTGCGGTGTTACCCGGGTAACACCTACCGGTAATAACGGGCGCCGATTAGGTACTACCCCTACTGAGGGTCCACCGTGATATATGAATTTTATCCACACCGTCCATCCATCTTTTCATATCATTTTAAATTATGATTTTTAAAATAGATACGACCCAAGTGTCAAATGGACCACACATTGGGGATTAAATTCCTACCGTTGAAAAATTCTTAGGGACCATAGAAGTTTTGTATCAAGATGATATTTGTTTTTTCAATTCTCCCAGGTATACAAGACCATATCAACAGGTTGGATGGGAAATAAAAAACACGGTGGACCCTAAGAAGGTTTCAATGGTGGGGTCCGTAGCAGCCCTGCTTCCTGTGGTGTGGTCCACTTGAGAATTGGATCTAATCTATTTTTGGTCCAGGAATCTGAAATGATATGGGAAAAGTGATGGACGGTGTGGATATAATTCATAGATGACGGTGGCCCCTTAGTGGCCCTCCGAGCCTCCGCCCGTCACGAGCTCCGAACAGGCAGGATCCCGGTGATAACTTGGTTTACACTCCTGCGTTAGTTTTGTACTATTTAAAGATGATGGTGATTATTCAACCGTAGATATCGTATAGACGCACGGAAATTTCGTACATATGGAAGAGATGTACGGAAAATATACGGTCCCGATCTCTCCCCAGACTTGTGGATATGCATGAACGAAAAAGTTCATTGAGAAAATAATATCAGTCGCCTGATCTTTTCTTTCTAATTTGGACCGTGAGCTATTTTACTTCCAGCCATCCAATTAATATCCAATATTTTGACGGTTAGGATTGTGCGATTTCAGCTATAAGCTCTATTCAGTCAGCACCGTTCTTTTAAGTGGCGCAAAACTAACATTGGAGTCCAACGGAGTAACCATCCGATCTCAGCAGCCCTATTATAATCTCTGCATTTTTCTTCGGACATAACCCTCTCTTTCCTCGTAGAAGACACAGAGAGAGAGAGAGAGAGAGAGAGAGAGAGAGAGAGATGGGTTTGGTAGCGGTGGCGATTCTCATATTGTGTTTCGGAGTCGGAGTGAAATCAGACGGCTCGGATCACAAGTACAAGGCCCGAGATCCGGTCCCACTCTACGCCAACAAGGTGGGGCCCTTTCACAATCCCAGGTCAGAACTCTCTCCATATCTCTCTTTCTTGATTTTCGAATCTGATCTCTGCAGTTTTATTTTTGTTTGAATTCTAGGGTTCATATGTTTCTATTGGATCTGCGGTTGTTTCGTGTTTTAGTTTGTCTCTCGATTCATGGGGTGAGAGATTTCTATCTAGGGGTTTTAGGGTTTTGATGTTGAGGTCGTCTGTTCGGTGGGCCATGCACCACCTGTGGCCGTTACCATCTCCCACAAGAATTTGGCATGTGGACTGATGGTCTGTGATCTGGACTCTTTTTCGGATATGCCGTAGCATGGATCACCCACGGTAGGAAAGGGTCATTGATTGGAAGATGTTCTGTTCGATCAGTGACCTGTGGTGGACGGTGGAAATGATTTTTTGTATGAATTGAGAAAGGTCTTCATGTTGGACGGACAGTGTTGTCAAATCTGTGGGATTTTCCAGCAGTTGTCTCCATGGTGGGATCATGTATTAATAGTATGGGTATTGGATAGATTGTGCCTTGTATGCAATTTGCGTGCTGCACTTGGGTTAGATTTACCCTTTGATTATTGGGTTTTCTTTTTTCTGTTCTTTAGCCAAGGAAAAAGAAAATTATCTAACAACGCCCATTTAATTTTCACGCCTTCTGCACAAATAGTTGATGCATGGCATAGTGGTCCATTACATCCAACCCGCTCATTCTCTGCATCTTTTCTCTTGTGTGGTTTGAACTTCAATCTAGTATGTTGAACTTCATTGCAATTAGTTTCTTCTTTGATCCAATTTCATTATTTTGGTATTGAAGCAAGTCTGCTCTTGGGAGGTTCTTTTCTTTTCACTTTTCTATTCTCTTCCCCAAAATCTGTCCGAATATTCTGCCCAAACATGTCTTCAAAACAATTCCCTAAACTAGCATGTTATTTCAAACCCTTAACCATAGAACAACCTCCATCTCACCTATGCCGTCACCCCATTTCTATCTCGAATATTACCAAAACTTGCCCATTGTTTAGTCCGTAAGTAACCCATAATCTATCATAAACAAACCCTACCAAACCTTTCCCATTCCCAAATAAAAATAGAAACCCTACCTAAAACTTCTCCATTCCTCAAATCCAAAAAAAAGAACAAAAAATGAATCTCAAACCCAATCTCTCTCTCTCTCTCTCTCTCTCTCTCTCACACACACACACACACACACACACACACACACACATTGTGCCTAAATTTGCTATCATATGCATGGTGTGCCGTAAAGGCTGTTATGGGGCCATAAAGGATGTTATGTTAAAGGTAACGGTGGCAACCGTTACACGTTATGGGGTCGTAAAGGCCGTAACGGTCTTTATGGGAAAAAATGGCTCGTAAAGGCCGTTACAACCCCTGTAGCAGCTTGTAACGGTCCATTATAGGACTGATACAAGTTTTTCAGATTTTTTTTTTTTCAATTAAAAAGAGGCCGTAACAGGCCCTGTAACGGCCTTTACAACATGTGTCGTAAAGGTAACGATGGTGACCATTACGGCTACCGTTACCGTTACGCCTTGGTCATATGAGCACCGGAAGAGAGACGACATACAATTGTGGGATGGCTACTGAACCTCAAGATGAGACTATATCGACCTTGCAACAAGTGCTCAATTTGATCACGAAACGGTTAGACAATATAGGGGCTCATTTCATGATCAGAGTAGATACTCTAGAAGGATTGGCTGCTTTTCTTGAAGAAGTAAGAATAGGAATCAATTTGAACCATTAAACATCTATCAATGGCCTTGAGGGTGACCTTGAATATGGGAATATTGAACCAAGGCATCTATTCATAAACATATGGATAGACTAAGGTCATCATAGCAGTCTTGGGAATCTTTTTCCATGTTTGGTCAGTGATTGCATCAGTTCATGAGACATTGTGTTATTACAAGCTGAGTTTCTTTATAACAGTTTTGTGAATTGCAATAAGGGACTTTCATTTTGAAATCGTCACCAGTAATCGATTTCAACAACCCATTGATTTACTCCCATTTCCTATTGTGGCTTGATCCAGCCAAGATGCCATAGCTTTGTATAACATATCAAGGAGATGCATGAAGAAGTTAGGCAGAAGATCACCGTTAGTGATTAAAATTACTAAGGGCATGTAGATGTTTGGCAGCGTTTTGTGCAATTTCAAGAAGGGCATAGGGTCATGGTGTGGCTCAAACTTGATGAGCTTCCAGCATTCTCTAACACCAAGCTCCACTGTAGAAAGGCAGGTCTTAAATGTATTTTAAAGAAGTTAGGTGATAATGCATACTTGATCGAGCTTCCACCCGAAATGAAGATCTACCTCATTTTCAATGTGGAAGATCTTATAGTTTATCTCGACTTCATGAAGACGAGCGTACAAAAGAATTAGCTATCCAGATACCCAAGGTACCAAGTTAGTTCGAAGAAATTACTGAAGATGTGTTGGATGATCATATACTTTCCACATGTTAAGGATGGTATTAGAAGTTTCTTGTCAAGTGGCGGGGCCGATTGATATTTGATGTGGATCTTAACAGACGATTTTAAGTGCAACCCGAAGCTATATGAGGAGTAAATTTCTGTTAACTCAACAGAGTTGAGCTTTTCCAAGCCTGGGGGAATTAATGCAATTGTGCCATAGCCCATATGTTTGTGCTCTACATGCGTGCATAAGAAAATGCCCAATTTTCTTTTTTCTTCTTAGCTTGTTTCTAATGTCCTTCCTTGCACATTCCTATGTTAGGAAAAATATCTCTATCTAGGAAATAAGTATTATTAGGCTTTCATGTTTAAGGTTTTCTTTTTTCAGAGATATTTGCTAGAATGGAATTCTATTTTTAGATTCCTTAGGTCATGTTAGAGATTTCTCTTAGGAAGGAAACCTTGTAAACACTCTTTATAAATAATGCATAGGCCTTTTGAAATAAGACATAGTGATCTCTAGTATATGACTAGAGGAATGTTAAGCTTGTTCACAGTAATTGCATTCTTTCTCATGTGATTCGAACTTTCAATATTACCACGTTGAACTTCACTGCAATTATTTCTTCCTTGATTCAATTGCATTAAAGGGCCATAACTTACAAACACCCCAGAATAAGTTTGGAATGCCATATTGTTAGGATCCATGATGAAAGTTATGGCAAAAGTTTGATGCTAGCTGCTGACCTGATGCAATCATCCTCCATCCGGGCTTGGGATTGGCAATGGGAGCACAAAACTACCACATGCACCATGTAATATTACATAGGTTGATTTCAATCAAGCCCTATCGAATAGTATATTAAATAGGTTGATTACAATCAACAAGTCGTGGCCTACAAATGGATGTCAAGGACAAAGATCCCACCCTCAACTTGATTTTCAAATTTCAATTTATTGAACTTTCAGGGGATTCTATGGAGAATTTCTGATCTATTCATTGCAAAACGGAAAAACATTGTTTGTGATTTTTTGAGAATTTTGGATTGTGTAGTTTGGTTTCCGGCCTTGGTCTTATAAAATTACACCATCTTTCAAAAAAAAAAAAGTTTTTGATGTTTGTTCTGGAATTCGTTCTATTGTTGGTAGATGTCAATTCTGGAATTCATCTATTGTAGTTTCTAATTGTTTAAATATTGGTTTCTTTTGGATTGTGACTGTAATCATCAAGGGAATTCTTCAGTGTTTTAATGTGTTGTTTCTGATTTCAGCGAGACATATCGATATTTTGATCTTCCTTTCTGTTCACCAGGTTCGCATTTGCACACTGCTGTTTGGGTTTCATTCTTACTGGGGTATTATATGATGCTCAACTGAACAAAACAGTGGTTTCTCGTAAGCCAGCAACTGTACTTTTTGAGGCCCGCCTGTTTTCTCTGAAGCCAGCCACTGTACTTGTGAGGCCAACCTGTCAGTGTTCCAGCCACTGTACTTGTGAGGCCAAACGCCCTTTTTACCGGACGATCCTATCTATATCATTGGTGGCTTGAAAAATTATGGCTTACCCAATGATTCATATTTGAGACTTAAAAAAATGCCCTATACACCCCCTTTACTGGACAATCCTAACTATATCGGTGGTGGCTTGAAAATAGATTGTTCATATTTGAGACTTTAAAAAAAGTCTGCTTGTGATATGCGTGTATGGGCTATGCCACCAAAATCTCCTCTGCTGGGTGATCTCAGCTCTCACTGGTGGCCCACATTCAGCAAGCAAAAAAGTAAAATTTTTTTTTTAGCTAATGATGTTTGCAAGATTTTCTGACGTGAGAAGATTTTTGGGGCATGGCCCATGCATGATTGTTTTCCCAGATGAATGGCCTTGGTCCTGGGAAAGTGGGCTTGCCTGTACTGTTGTTGCTGAAGAAGAGCTCCTTTAGTTCAAGTTCAGTTGATTATCATATGTTACCCATTTTTTCTTTGATTTGCTTCTGGTAGACTTCTATTTCTTAACTGATATAAAATCGCAGCTCATGGGACTGAGAAAAAGGAAGCTCTCGGTGAGGTTTTAAATGGTGACCGCTTGGTTGATGCTCCCTACAAACTCAACTTCCGAGAAGACAGAGACTCTGAAGTTGTTTGCAAGAAGAAGCTCTCAAAGGAAGAAGTTGCTCAGTTCCGTAATGCGGTCACCAAAGACTATTACTTCCAGATGTACTATGATGATCTGCCCATCTGGGGTTTTATTGGAAAGGTCGATAAGGAAGGGAAAGCAGATCAAAGCGAGTACAAGTACTTCCTCTACAAGCATATCCATTTTGATCTTCTTTACAACAAGGACCGTGTTATTGAGATTAATGTCCGTACGGACCCAAATGCCTTGGTGGATCTCACTGAGGACAAGGAAGTCGATGTAGAATTCATGTATACAGTGAAATGGAAAGAAACCGAAACGCCATTTGAGAAACGAATGGAAAAGTACTCGAAGTCTTCATCCCTTCCGCATCACTTGGAGATTCATTGGTTCTCAATAATAAACTCATGTGTTACCGTTCTCCTCTTGACTGGGTTTCTTGCCACAATCCTCATGCGAGTGCTTAAGAATGATTTTGTCAAGTAAGAAACATTTCCAACCCATGATTTCTTCATCTCTTGATTTTCTTTGTTTTTTAATTGCTGGACTGATTTGCACTTTGTTCATTATAATTCTTGTGTGAAAGGTATGCCCATGATGAGGAAGCAGCAGATGACCAGGAAGAGACTGGATGGAAGTATATTCATGGCGATGTCTTCCGGTACCCGAAGCACAAGTCTTTGTTTGCTGCTGCCCTTGGTTCTGGCACTCAGCTGTTTGCTCTGTTAAGTATATCTTTTGTGAAGCCAGTTTAATTTGATTTAATCACTCTGAAAATATTGAAGACTAAACAGCTTCCATCTACCAATAGATTTTACTCATTTTGAAATTATGAATTCTTGTTTTAGATTGTATTTATGGTTTCATCTAATAATTTTCTCTATGCATGTGTTCCAGTACCGTTTTCATTTTTCTACTTGCGTTAGTTGGGGTATTCTACCCTTACAACCGAGGAGCTCTCTTCACTGCACTGGTTGTCATATACGCTCTTACATCTGGTATCGCGGGCTATACTGCAACCTCTTTCTACTGTCAGCTTGAAGGAACAAACTGGGTATAGCTTTCATTCATTCACCCTGCTGCAAGGCCTTTATATATTGGACTTTGGTGTGTGTGTGTGTGTGTGTGTGTGTTTATATATATATATATGTATGTATGTATATATATTCTCTGAACTTTAATTACATTTTACAACTTTTGGATTGACAGGTTAAGAATCTGTTGCTAACGGGGTGCCTTTTCTGCGGGCCTTTGTTCCTGACATTCTGCTTTCTTAATACTGTTGCTATAGTGTATAGCGCCACCGCAGCCTTGCCATTCGGCACGATTGTGGTGATTGGTCTAATATGGACACTTGTAACATCTCCTTTGCTTGTTTTGGGTGGGATTGCTGGCAAAAACAGCAAGGCTGAGTTCCAAGCTCCTTGTCGCACCGCTAAATATCCTCGAGAGATTCCACCGTTGCCTTGGTACCGAGGGGCTATTACGCAGATGGCAATGGCTGGGTTCTTGCCATTCAGTGCTATCTATATTGAACTTTACTACATATTTGCCAGCGTGTGGGGCCACAGGATTTACACCATATATAGCATTCTCTTCATAGTCTTCATCATTCTCCTTATTGTCACTGCTTTCATTACCGTGGCATTGACGTACTTTCAACTTGCTGCTGAAGACCATGAATGGTGGTGGAGGTAAGTTCAAAAAAATTTATTTTGTACAGTGCTCGCCCTTTGTCAGCAATGTAGCTTTATGGATGGATCTTCCAGTTCAAGTTATATACTCATATTGTCATTGCTTTCTAATTTTGCGCTGTCTCTATATTGGTGGCTTTTTGTTATTTTTGTTGTATGCTTCTTGATATTTATACTTTGAATGGTGATGGATATCTTTGTATCTACACCACATTTTAAATCTGTGGATTGTATTTTGCCTTTATTGCAACTTAAAGAAAGTGCGTTGAATTAATGGTGAGGGTAGGCTATTCAAATCCTTTTCTATGCTAGTGTTTGTAGCCTTGAGCTTATGACATCTTTATTATATATAAATGTCAGTAGCCAGGGGTAAATTTTCCCTGCAATTACTTTTTCAAGCAGCCAAAACTTAGCATTGTCAAAGGTCATGGGAAGGTTTTTAAACTTGAATGTAGGGCAGTTTAAGTAATTTCCCAGGTGTGAGGCCATATGCTAGTGATTCTCCGTGCCAAAGAAATATATTTTAAGAAACCACTTCCCCTTGGCTCCATCCCACCATTTACGAAAACCCTTCTCCCTGAACAGGGATGTGTTATGGTATATGCTCAACCTGGAGATAACTACAGTAGGCTTGGTTTTCAGTTTGTAGAAGTGGGCTCCACCTCCCTTCTTCTCCTCCTCCTCCTCCTCCTCTCTCTCTCTCTCTCTCTCTCTCTCTCTTTGAATATTTCTTGTGATGTTGTTTGGGAAAGAAAGTAGTAGGGATCTCATTAAAACAGATAGATTTTTCAGATTGTTCTAATGATTTTTCAGATATTCAGCTTGAACGGAGAACCTCATGGAATCTTGTGTGCTTAGGATTCATGTAGCTGAACCCAATTAATTGGGACAAGGCTTAGATGATGAATTTTGGATGAGTTTGTTAAGTGGTGCTTTTTACGTGCCCATTTGCTGCATTCTTTCTCATCACTCGATTGTTCATCTTGATCTGATGCAGGTCTTTCCTTTGTGGAGGATCAACTGGCTTATTTATCTATGGTTACTGCTTGTACTACTACCATGCTCGATCAGACATGTCGGGCTTCATGCAAACATCCTTCTTCTTTGGGTACATGGCATGCATCTGCTACGGATTCTTCCTCATGCTTGGATCTGTGGGTTTCCGTGCCTCTTTACTCTTTGTGCGTCACATATACCGGTCGATCAAGTGTGAGTGAGTAGCCTATCTACTGGTCTGCTGTCCAAGTCAGGTATGTTTCTTCCTCATTGTGAAGCTTTGGTTGCTGAGGGAAAAAAAAAGGGTGCATGAGTTTGAAGGGGCTGGGTTGGGGGAATTCCTCTTGAGCTCAGAAGCAGCAGGGTTTGAGCTGAGGCCATGCTTTCTAGTAATGGGTGTAGGACTAAACTATCAATTGCTGTTTTGGGGGTTGTGTATGTGGTTGCGATTCTTGGGGGAGGCATATTTGGAAAATCTTTAGTGTTTTCGGGGACAAGAGGTTGTATCAATTCATTACATGTACCTGGAGCAACTTGTGGAAGGTAAAAAAGAAAAAGAAAAAGAACAGTTATCTTTTCATTATCTATTGCTTTTCTAGTTTGAGATCCCATGCCACCTATATAAGACGCAGTGGTAGCTGAGAATACTTATGCACTGCTTCGCGGAGTCGATCTTATTTATTTATTTGGTCCAGCATTAGATGCTGTTGGAGCCCCAGTTTGTTTTTTGGCGCTCTCAAATGTATGGGTGGACCAAAATTCTCAATCAAATGATCCAAGCCAGCCTATCAGGGGACGTTTTCCCACTGTCCATGTCCCTTGTTTGTTTGTTTCTTCGTTTGCTTCTTCTTCTTCTTTTTTTTCTTCAAATGTTTTTCTTTCTCCGAGAAATGGTGGATTCATAGTGACAGATCTCGTTCTTGGCAATTTCTTTTCCGGAATTTTCTTGGGAGATTTTCAGATTTTGAGGTTTTTCTCAGGATATTACTGGGAAAATCTCACTGAATATATATATATATATATATATATATATATATATATATATATATAAATCATTCTAAACTTGGTACTCGGATGAGTCAACTGCGTTAATTGGATGAGTCTCATAGAGAGAAGGTCAATGTATTAAAATGGTCAATGGGGTATATTTCTCTTTCATTATCCGTGACCCAAATAATACTTGCATATTTTCATCCATGACCCAAACAGTACATATGGCTTATATGCATTAGATTTGAACTATCCATCTGGTGGGGCCCCTAATGTGGGGTGGCCTTAACTCGATCATATTCCAATTCCTATAGAACACTTAGTACACCTATTGTGATTTCCAATACTGGAGTAAAAATAGTGACAAGCAGCCATGCGAGGCCATAGACCAAGTTAGGGAGTGTGACCTCATCCATGCTTCCCGGGGCTAGTCAGTTGCAGCATTTAGTGGCCCGAAATTGACTTGGCTTCATCCAGAGGCCTCATCTCTAGAAGCCCGGCTTACCAGGCATCTCTCTTGTAGTAGGGAATCTCCCCCTCTCGCCTTGCTCTTATGCATGCTAAAATGTCATACTAATTGGATGATCCTAACCATTTGATCGGTGGCCTACCAGTTAACCACTGAAAATCAACAGGAGAAAAATGTTCCTTGATTGGAAAACCCTGGATCGTTTAATATTTTGGGATTTTTAAGCCATGAGATTCTAAATGCCACTATAGGAGTACAATTTTAATAAGTGTAAGAAAAAGAAGGGAGCTTATAAAGAAGCGGAAGATTGCCATTTAAAATGGATGAGAAAAATAGAAGAATGTGATTTGGAAATAAATAGGTGTAAAATCCAATGAAGGATATTAAATAAAGAAGTAAAAATAAAATGTTGAAGACGATAAGGATAACTCATTCATTTACACCAAGGACTGGCTTTGACATCAGCAATTTTTTTTACACAGATTGACTTGGGCCCAGTTTTTGTGACTCAGTGGATTGGCTAATGGGTCGTTTAGCACCATGGATTTGGGGGGATTTCAAATCCCGTGAGTTGTTTGGCACCATGGATTTGGGGGGATTTCAAATCCCGTGAAAATAATTGGGGATTTGAAATCCAGGGGGTTTCAAATCCCTCAAGGGTTTGAAATCCAAGGTGAGACCTTGGATTACATCTAAAATCATTCCCATTGCTGCATGTGTAACATGTGTATCACTAGACTATTAATCTATTGGACACATGGCCCACTAATGATATGTTAAAATAATTAGATTATCAATTGCATCACTATAATTACTTTAATACGATGATCAGCACCAGCACCGTCCAAACATTGTCCATGTAAATCAACGGTTCAAAATCGTTGGTTAGTCACTTGGACATATTCTTGTGCTCGGGGGCCATCCGAGACTTAGAATTTCATCATTTTTCGGTAAAGTATATATTTCAGTGGGCTTATTACAACCAGTGAAAAAAATTACATAAGTTCACTAATTAGAGATATTAAAGTTGATTTAGTAATTAAATTCAAACCCCTGCAAATATACTATGAATAGCTACTTTTTGATTGAAGTTGATTCTCAATTTAGGGTGCCAAACACAACAAGAGGATTTGAAATCCGGGGGTTTCAAATCCAGGAGGTTCTGAATCCAGGGTGTTTCAAATCCACTCTCCCAAAAAGGCCCTGCTGTAATTTCTGTAATTTCTTGCTGGTGTCTGCCCTGAGCGTGACAGCTAGGAGTTAGTTGGGCTTGGTTGATTGATCCATTTCGATTCATGGAGCCCTTACTAAGGTGTCAATGGCCCAAGGGATGCCTTTTCCTAAATTTTCATGACTGGGCCATCGTATCCTGTTGCTTTTTCCACTTATAAAAATGGCCAGGCTAATGTGGTCCGTTGGTCCTACTGTACATTGTACCCAACAAAAATTCTTATGGGTGTGATGACGTTAGAAAGGAGAGTAGCTAAAGGATTGCAGCTTGCAGAAACCCATCAATTAGATGGCTGAAATCTTCTAATCTTTGTGATTTTCACAAGATGGTCCATCCACTTGTTGCAAATGGTTAATCTGAATTCAAAGATGCACCTGGAAAATGATGGAAAGAAACCATAAATCTAATCTTTTGTTGGGATGAGGTGCGGAGCCGCTTTTTTGAGCTTTTTTGGGTGTCATATGTTTCAACTTCTTCCCTACATGATATAATAGACCAGCATTGGCAGCCTACGAAATTGCCTAAGTTGAGACGAATCTGTGCACTCATTCCGGTGCCATTGTAAATGGGCCATATCTGCACATCATGCATGGAATCTATGGGCCTGTTTGATTTTCCAAATTCAGGGTAAATACCATGTAAATACCCTATTACAAATTCACTTGCTTGAAAATACCAGGGTATTCCTTCCTTGAAAACAGTCCAAAATGACTGGCATAAATTTGTGGACCCTATTGTCATGTATATTGCATATCCGCATCGTCTATCTATTTTACCGTAACATTTTGAGGCATGAGCCAAAAAATGAGAAAAATCCAACATTGAAGTGGCTCACACCAAAGTAAAAAAGTTTTTAACAGTAAGTGTTCGATTACATTTTTACTGTGGTGTGGTCCACTTGAACCTTGAATCTGCCTCATTTTCTGCCTCATGCCCTAAAATCAGTTGCCATGTGAATGGAGGGTGTGGATAATCCACGTACATCATGGTGGGCCCCTGTATATTTGGCAGCCTCCTCACTTCTGAGTTGGAAAAAGTAAGAGTCAAGTCAACATAGGTAACGATGAAGGTATTTACCGAGGAAAATAATTATTGCCCGTTTCACGGCATTTACATTTCCTTGAGAATATCAAACATGCCCTGTGATGGAAAAGCAGGCTCATTGCATGAGATAATGAGATTTTGCCCTTTTTAATATGGGTCCTTTCTTTGACATTGGATGGAGTACATTGAGTACGCTTTCAGACGCAGCCCGCTTCAAAATCTCTGCTTTTGTGTATGCCTAGAATGGAAGAGGAAAAAAAAACAATACAAACAAAAAAGCTATGCAAAATGGCTGAGGTAAGGACCCATCTAAGCCCACCTGTCTATAGGATTCAGGATAGTTTTAGTACCGTTTAAAAGTAACAAGTGGTGCAATGCTTTATGAGCCTTCTCTAGTTTTTGTAAACTCTTTGTTTTTTTATGTGACAGGGAGGGCTTGTTTGAATTAAAAATTACCATAATAATGTAATGAAAAAGTGTTATCATTATAATTTTACTACGGTAAAGAGGTAAATGAATTTATAGTCATTGTGCTTTGGCCAGGGTTCAGCTCTGTGCCATCGAGAATTTCTGGAAGGGCCTCCTCTAATCCAGGGTAAGGCCCTAAAAAAATAAAAAATAAATAAAAAAATCATTGTGCTTTCTACTTATATTACTATGGAAATTTAGAATCCAAATGGGTAAA
Organism: Magnolia sinica; assembly: GCF_029962835.1. NCBI lineage: Eukaryota > Viridiplantae > Streptophyta > Magnoliopsida > Magnoliales > Magnoliaceae > Magnolia > Magnolia sinica. The sequence goes on along the minus strand of NC_080587.1, from coordinate 69,159,955 downwards.
TTAGTACATGGATTTTGATGATTTGACATTAGAGTGATGAGAAGATGTCATCATTATAATTGTACCACTGATAAAATAAAAACAACATTTGGCATTATAGTGATAAAAAGATGCCATCGTTATAATTGTACCACCAATAAAATAAACACAACAATCTAAATGATGCATATGTAAAGGAATTTATAATCATTATGCTTTTTCATTAAGTATAATTTTTAATCATAAAGGGAACAGAACCTTTTTATAGGGAAGTGGAAAAAAGGAAACAAAAAAGGCCAAATGTTATTTTTCACTTTGACTATCACTAAGATTCCAACAATTCAACCAACTTTACCCTCGAACAATCTAATTTTAACCCATTTATGTTTCATTCCACAATTTGGATGGTTCATTAAGAATTACATATGTAACACTCCCGTCCTCCGATACTCGGGTATCGAATGTCATCAGATGTTACTCGTAAGACTTTTCGAATAACTAAGCGATCGCATATGCATGCACACGTTTTATAACTTCAAGATTTAGAAATTTTAAGTGAGACTCTAATTCCGAAAACCCTAATTAAGAGTCCTGTCTCGACTAACCCAAACATATCCAAAATAGTGAATCCTATTCTAACTTTGCAAAATGATTCTTTGTATGATAAGAAGCAAATCCTAAGAAGACGTCATATACTAAAACTCTAAGGCAAAGAAGGTACCTCCAACTTGAAATTTACTAAAAGTAAAAAGTTTATTATAAAACCGCAATTTTGAAGGGGCATGACTTGTTTTCTCGCAAAACAATAAGTTGCAACCTTCTTAGCCTGTTTCAGTCAAAATTCATATGTCGTGCATCCCGTAACTCATCCCAGCTAAAAAGTTATGGTTGATTTACGGTTCGTGCTTCGTGTAGCAAGAAAACAGGAAGAAACCAATGCTCTGTCGATCCCTATCAGTTCGACCGATGAGAGGAGCTCAAGAAGCAGAAAAAATGAGTGTGAGCTCTCTCAGTTCGACCGACACCTTGCCGGCCCAACCGACTGTTGATAACAAATGTCTTAAATTTGTTAGATTGGTGTTTCGATGACATCAAAGCCGGTCGATGCCATCGACTTTTTTCGGGATTTTTAACCCCGGTCGTTGAACTGTTTTTGTCATTTTTCGATGACATCGAACTAGGTTCGATGTCATCGAAGGTTTACGTAGATTCGTTTGCGGAAACGTAGATTCTACGAATTTTGTTTAGGTTTCTTTCTAAACCTATAAACAGGGATGTATACGGGACTGAGAGTTATTCCAAGAGGTTCTAAGTATTTCTAAAAGGGTGCTAAGGTTTCTAAAAGGGAGCTCTAGGGTTTTAAGGGGCGAGAAAGGTGAGGTTTGAGGATTGTTCAAGCCGGGTAAGTCCTCCGTCTTTGTAATCTGTGCTTTCATAGTGGAATTTCTGTCGCTTTGTGCCGTGGTTTTTTCTAGTAAGGGTTTTTCATGTTAAATATTTTTGTTCTCTTGTGTTTACTTGGTGCTCTTGGATTGCTATCCTAGATCCAATCTGTGTGATTCCATAGCACAAATCCCAACACCGACAATGAGTTGAACGAAAAGTTGGCATTTTGACGATCCGACTGACAGGTCGTGTAAGTGACCAATTTGGAAGAAATTTTCTGAGGGTATAAATACCAATTGCTTGCCCTTCTCTCATTTGAGCAACCCTACCTTAATTTTTAAGGTTTTTGAGAGGAGAAGAGAGTCAGAGATCAAGAGAGAGTGTGTGAGGGTTGGGAGGAAGAAATCCTCCGCATTTGAACCATAAGAGCTCCGTGGAATCTTTTTTGGCCAAAAACCTTCAAATATGAGCCCAATTCATCTGCTTCTTGATAGGTAGGAGGTTTCTAACATTATTTGGGGTATTCTCCCTAACTTTCTAGTGTTTTGAAGCTATAGGGGTTAAAAAACCCTTTGTATTCCCTTATTTCTTGAACCTTAATGTTAGGGTTGTATATCTTAGAGCTTTTCCTTCCTCTAGACGATTGGGCTAGTCCTTAAGCTCATGGGAGCCATATTTGGGCGCGACTTTGCTTGGATGTTGGTTGTGCGCTGATTTTCGACCCCGATCTGTCGAATCGGGTTGGGCATTATCTGAATCAAGGTGGGTAAGTCCTAATCCTTTGATTAATATTTAAGTAGGGTCAAATCTAAATCATTAACAGTAGTTTTGCTCTTTAATTTATATTTTGAATGTTTTTATCAAAATTTCAATGTTAGAGTCGCATTCAAGTCAAGGGCCTTTGACTCCAAGGTGAAGATCTACTCTTCAAACTTTTCATTGACATTTTTTGTCTTGGGATAGTCTAAATACTTAATCATATTAATTAGCCTATGAATTATGCGATATCTCTTGTAATTATGTTATATGTGTTTAACCTAGAATTATTAGATCATGAATATTGTGATAACCTTTGTAATCTATCTCACACGTGTTGATTTATGATAAATTGCTAGAATTCTTATATGTTTAGAATCCTGTATGCAAACACATAGCATGCTTGGCATTTTGTATAAGTTGAATCACATATGCACACTTTCTAACATATGGTAGTATGCATCACGTGTTGTGGGTTAAACGGTTTAGATTAGTGAAACAAAGCAATTGGGATCTATGTGGGAGGTCCACATAAATATGGGCGATTGTAGATGGGCTTGTGTGATTCGGACTTTCTCGTTGTAATACAATCCCTGAGACGGTAGTGTTTGAATGGTGATTGGTATAGTTGAATCACATAAACGGGATTGTGCATCGAATTATTGGTCATCTTACGTCCGGGATTAAATAGAATTAGTTACAGATATGCCATTATTGAGAATTACCTTGCATTGCTGGCTTTTGTTGAGAGGAATCCCCTTTTGTTGAATATAACTTGTGATGACAAGGTTTGTATGTTGAATCAAGGTTAAGCATTAGTTGTAAAAGCTTAATAAATGATTGTTTATGAATCAGACTAATAAAAGTTGGATTAATCATGCATTTATGGCATGAGGGCATTATTGGATGCCTAGTTGACTGTTTGAATACCAGTGTACTGTTCGAACGACCCTTGAGCTGGGACAACTGTTTAAAAGACCGAATATCTTATACTTTGACAATGAGTTGATTATTTGAAAAACACGTTCTCTGTTGCATTTGAATGAACTGACTGTTTGAAAAATCCATTCTTAGTCCGGCTGGATATGCATCCTTGGAGCGAAGAACATGTTCGGGGATTTCTCACTTTGTTGGCTAGTCATGCTTTAATATTCCAACCGTACAGATGATATAGGTGTAGGCGGATACATCGGTCTTCTTCAAGATGTCCTGATAGGTTGCGACAATGAATTAGCATAGTCGGGCTCACAGGCTCAACTAGTAGGCTTCTAGTTCCATTTCGTTATTAGTTGAATTTATGCATGTCTGTTTATTTGTGAGTTGTATAGTTCCCATCTGGGTGGACCTCATCTTTAATTATATATTACCGTATTAACCTGACATTCCCTTTTCATGGTTTTCTTATCTCCAATATCTATTGTTTAATTAAATACTAATCTCATTAATAATTGTGGAAAAAAATGTTAATATGGCTGGAGTGTTTTATGTGAGATTTTCCTTCACGTACGACATTCTTATGCGATACCTGAGTTTGAGCAATTAAAGTATCATACTCAGGCGATGATATCGGGGTATTGTCACTAGGGCTAAAGGTCGGGCGGGTTCAACCCAACCGACCCGACATTGGGTTGGGCTCGGGCTGGGGGTATCGGCTTTGGTCTCGAGGTTGGGCTATCTAAACACTAACCCGATAAAACTTGGGTTGGGCTTGGGTTGAGGTCTCGGGTTGCCTGATCCAACCCGAACCCGATCAATATATATAAATTATAATTGAGCGTGGATTGTCTGTGTTGAAGGCATATGAAATTCCAGTGCTGTCGGGTCTCATTGGTCCACACCATTTGCGATGACTTAAGCTACCAAGATATGCCGGATTTCTCTCCCAAATAGAATGTTCTTTATAATAAATAACTACATATATAATTAATAAAATCATAGGTATAAAAAATAAGACGTGTAATGAAATATAATAGACTAATGTAATAATGAAAATATTAACATGTATCTACCCGACTAAACCGATCAACCCGACCGAGCCCGCTTGGGTTGAGCTTGGGTTGAGAATTTCCAACCGAGGTTGGGTTGGATTGAGTTAGGGTTAAGGTATAGAAACCTTGGGTTGAGCTAGGGTTAAGCACCAACCCAACCCGTCCCGTCCCGTCCCGTCCCGTCCGACTTTCAGCCCTAATTGTCACTATCAATGCCAATGCAATTGACCCTTTTTATATTAACACCCTATGACTCGGGATCCAATCCTTTGTTCTCAAATACCAAATTTCGAAGCATTGCAACGTATCTTCTACATTTACAGTTTTCTAAGTACATGTGTAAGAATCATCTTCTTTTCATAGAAATAATCTTGCCCTTGAGCCGCATGGGCAGAAATGCCTGCAACAAAGTTACTCTATCCATGTGTTTTGAAAGACCTCGGTAAGACAAAATTATAAAAATCAGGCCGATCCAAATTTCAAGTGGGCCACCTGGAGTGTCGGAAGTTTTGTATCAGGATGATATTTGTGACTACATTCTAACCAAACGATAATAACCCTATGAAACGCTTAGACGACATATAAATTTTATGATCACTTCGTGTAAGGTTTCAACGGTGAACATTTCCGTTCCCACTGACCCACATAAATGTGACAAAGCCACTCAATCCATCTGTTTTGAAAGACCACGATTGGATAGAAGTAAAAAAACATCCAAATCCAAAATCCAGGTGGGCCACACCATACGAAACTCTTTCAAAACAGATGGATGGAGTGGCTTTCTCACGGACATCTCTGTGGGCCCCACACACCCCCCGGGCACACGAATATCTATGTGCCTGCGGTCAGGGGCAATCCGCTTCGAAGGATAAATCTCGTTATTTTTCGTTGCGAGCTCATCTTCCCAAACGGACCAAAATACCCCTTGAGTGTGCCGAAAACCACAAAACTAGCATTTAAACTCACAGAACTCAACTCAGGCGAGTCGAGTATGACGAGAAACCCGATTCTGAACTTGCGCCGGCGACGGTAACGTGCGCCGAGAGCTCGTCTTCCACACCAAGACTGAGAAGATGACTGCAGTCGTACCCCTCTTCTCATCCTTCACACCAAATCCCATCTCAACGGCCAAGCTCAAACTCCCGCCAAATCTCTCTTCTTCTTTGGTATGTGTTCCTTCCTCCCCAAAAAAACCCTAATTTTCATATTCCAAATGGAATGAAGTAGAAACCCTAATTTTGTTTCTCTGATTGGAATTTCACAGAATCTCAATTCTCTGAGGCGTAGTGATTACCGGAGATTTGTGAATTTCACTCGTGCGGCAGTGGTTTATGGAAGATCAGATGGTGCGTTTCTCTGCTGTTTGGAAATTGATATTTACATCCATTTTTTTACTTTGGATGCATTGGCCCCCTTTTTACTAGTTTTGGTTCTATAATAGTACCAAAATGTACGGAGGTAGTGCCAAAAATAGGAGAAGGTGTTGGCATGAAAAAGTGGGGGTTCTGAATATTGGCTTATTTATTTATTTATTTTAAATTCAGACGAATTATATCATCCTTGCCTTGTAAGTGGGGCCCATGGTTCGGTGGTACGGACGGTTGATCTGATGTACCCACCATGGGTGATCCATGTCTCGAAATTCTCTTGGATGCGATAATCGTAACCCTTTAATTGGTGGCTTGCAAATAGATGGCTAGGAAAAGACTGCACCCAAATGTTGGATGGCTAGGACTTCTTTTCTGGGTCTGGGAGATTTTTGGGTCACGGTCTATCCTTGGTGGAATCTATCGGACCAATGGTTTGGATTACTTAAATGTGGGACCCACATGGATGGTCCATGCCTTGAAATTCTCTTGGATGTGACAATCCTAACCCTTCAATTGGTGGCCTGCAAATAGATGGTGGGAGGTTGCATTTGATTGGAAGGGGACAACCACTGGATGGCTAGGATGTTTGGGTCTGGGGGTTCCTGGGTCGTGATCTATCCTTGGAAGGATTCATCAATGATCTGGATCATTGAAACATGGGATCCACATGGATGGTTGATGCCTGAAATTTTCTAGGAAGCAACAATCCTAACCCTTTAATGGCTTGCAAATGGATGGCTAAGAACAGGCTGCATTCAACTGAAGAGGGTCAAACATTGGATGGATAGGATTTTTTTTTTTTGGGATCTGGGAGATTTTTGGATCATGGTCTATCCTTGGAGGGTTCCATTAGACCAGTATGGATCACTGAAACATGGAACCCACAAGTACAGAATGAAAAGTTGAGGATACAATGCATATCATGAGGTGAAGGATCATATAATTCCTTCTTCTTCCTCCTCTCCTTGTTGTTGTTGTTGTTCTTCTTCTTCTTATTTATTATTATTTTTTTTCTAAAAAAGAAAATCTAATTTTCTTATGTTTCTTTCTTTCAATTTGAGGTTTCTGATGATTGGTTGCTGTTGGGTTTGGTTTGCAGGTGGCTATGACCCAGAGCTACGGATGGTGCTGGAACTGGCGACAGACTCTGAATTGTATGAAATTAAAAGCATTCTCTTCGGTCCCAGGTGTGCTCTGTGCTTAATGATGAGCTTTTGTTACATGCACCGGTTTTCAGCCATGATTGCAGTTCTTTGCATTGTTTGCAATTGCATTTCTATTTGTTTCTTTAGGGTGTGTTTGGATGCACTATTAATTTGAATCTCAATTCTTAGCTTAATGGAGTTGTAATTACCAAATTGCAATTCCCTTAGCACCTATTAACGGTGCATTTTGATACTGATTTGGTTGAATTGCAATTATTAGTTCATTAAGTTTAAATGATCAAATTGTTCTGATGTACATAAGACAACATTGCATTTTGATTTTTTTCTTAAGGATGTGTTTGGATGCACAATTGAATTGAAATACAATTATTAGCTTAATGAAATTGACATTACTAGATTAATGAAGTTGACATTACGAAATTGCAATGAACTCATTTACTCCTAGGGCCCAAAAATAAGGCAGATCTGAAACTCGGGTGGGCCATCCCACAGCCACTGTTTGATTTTTTTTTTTTTGGGCCAAAAAGCAGACATTTTTCCAGTTCAGTTGGGCCTGTTGAAAATAAAGGGTGTGTCCCCCCTTACATTTTTCCACCAAGGTCCATTTTTCTGATTGCTTTACATTCAAGGTGCACTTAAAAAAAAGAAAAAAAGATTGAAGAAATATTATTAGAGAATGCCAAACGACAAAGAAAACAAAACAGAAACAGAAAAAACAAGGAAACAAAATCAAAGCAAAGAAAACAGAAAAACAACAAACAAAACGAAGAATTTTCTATAAAAAGAAAAGTCTAAGCAAGTATACAACTCGAAACTGGGAAACAGAGGCCCAGACAACTACAAGCATAGAAATAGGGAAAGAACACTGTGATCCGAGAATGGGAGGCAAGATGACCAATCCGCGACATCTCAAGATATCAAGGCTAGCACCTGAGAAGAAGAAGAGGAATTTTGAAAACACTGGCAATTCCCTTTATCCCCACATTGCCCAAAAAACTGCCATGATAGATAGACGTCAAATAGCTTTATGGTCTTTGCCCATGCCTCCACCATGCCAAGCGAACACCAGATCACCAGCTACGAGGCTACTTCCTCGAAACCCTATTCATCTATTTCATTCCTCTCAATTAAACCGAATGGTTGCAGTTGAATTCCTTTGTGCATCCAAACGCATCGTGGACCAAGATGAGGAAACTAACTATAAATAAAAGTAGAATCTGACTCTAATTAAACCAAATCCCCATCTCTATTAAAAATATAGAATAAAAAATGGAAATACATCTCTAATTGGGCAACTAAAATTTCATTCTACGAAATAACATCAAATGGAGTTATCTTGTGAAAATAACTTCACTGGTTTGTAGCTCTTGTTGAGCAGATATCTGAAGACCATTTCAACATCAAAATCAGATAATCGAGTTGAAGTGCTGTCTGATTTCAGCTACCTCAAACCCTAAGAAACTGCTTTTGTGACCTCTTCTCCAGCTTCCTACCATCCCTTGTTTGATCTGATAATCATTGGACCATTGTTTTAGTCTTTAGGATTTGCTAGGATGTGTTGTGCCAAGCTATTCAGGCAGGATGCTTTTCTGCAGCCACCTGATTAATTTTGTGCAGAAAAACCAAATCTTGCACAGTATGATTTCCGTTTCCTGGCCCTCCAAGGGCTTTGCTAAATGGGAACATCCAAAGCTCTAAACTCCAAAGTCCAAAAACCTCCGCTCTTTCTTATCAACAGAATGGCAACATGAAATCACAAGGCTTAAGTCTACCATAACCATGTTTGAAGGAGTCTAATGAGATTATAAACACACTCTCCAAGGAGTTCTTTATTTTTATTTTTTATTTTTTTCGAGATTCTCATTATGTGTTGGACTATCTTTCCCTTTGCCTTGACATATCATCATTCTCTTTCTCAGCTTAAATAGTCAAACTGCTCGAGGTTTCGGTTGCTTGATTTTGATGATCTTTTCTTGTCTCAATGTTTAACTGAAGTTTTTTACTCATGTCAGCAATTCCCTTCATCTTATACCCTTGTGTTGGCTTGTGAATCTATGATCCTATGGGAGTTTTAAGGATGTTAAAATAGAACAGCCAAGGTTCATCAGACTGTGAAATGGCCAAGCTATATGGAGGGGGTGAATGGGACTATGCCAAATTAAATTTAAATCTGCGGAATATGAAACAAAGAATAGATAGCACTATACACCAATCACGATAGGAATGGAAAACAACCTAAAATAGAGACATCTTACACCAAAAACCAAATTTTATGGTAGGACAACCTTATTTCTAGAATAAATAGAGAACCGAAGCTCAACGTAATAAAGAGATAGCAAAATATAATCTTTGAAATGTAAATCTAAATTATTACAACATTCCCCACTGTGCTTGAAATGAAATGATTTTAACATTCACATTCACACGTACATTCCACAATTCTGAATGATAAAAGATAGGAAATATAAATCACACATCCACAACACAAAGAATTATAGTGGTTTGCATTAATATCCTCACACATAGGATATTAGCGTTCACTATCAAATAGGTTTTCACAGGTTCACCCAAAACCTTCACAATTGTGTCTTTTTCAAAGGGCTTACACAATTCAAAAACCCTCACTTCTGAGTTTTCTGGCTCTCCTCAGATACTAGCTTAACCTTAAATAAAACCAAACAATGTAAATTACACAAATTGTAAAATACCTGATTTTCTCCTTCGTTGTAGCAGCCCAGAAGAACCAAGTCGGAGTAAAGATTTGAATGTAAAAGTTCGATGTCCAATACTCACTTTATAATGGTTCTAGGTTCTAATAGATTTTTAAATTAAAACGAAAGGGCTAGCTCTAATTGATTTTGATTCCAGAAAAAGAAAAACAACAATTCCTCTTTTCAGATTAGATTGGAATGCAAGAAACAAAATCAATTAACAAAGCTAAAGAAAGAGAATATTAAATATGCACACTTAGCTTAAATGAAGCACCGACTTATTTCTCAAAAGACCGAATTAAATTAACTTGAATTGCCTTGTTTATTCTGAGATTCGTGCTCTCTTTATAGGTGAGCAAATCACACCTTCGCGCTAAGGACCTCTACTCGTAGAACCAATATTTGAAAATTCTAAGATTTGTTTACGATTGGTCGTAGGTTTCCTTCGAGTCGTGGGTCTCCTTCAGTCGTAGGATCCCTGTGTTGGTTGTAGGTGGCCAATTTCAACATTCTTTGAGTCGTAGGTCTACGATTGGTCGAAGATGCAATCGAAACTTCTGAAAATTTTCAATTTTTATAACAAACTTACGACTGATCTAGGAAATATTTAGACAGGTCAAAGCAGTGCTAGGACTAGTCGAACAAAGTCTAGGACTAGTCTTAGAATAGACCAAACTTACTTATATAAAACATATGAATTATGTATCCAAAATGGCCTACTCTAAAGGTCAACATAAGGTCAGTCATACCTAAATAGTGAAGTAAGGACATTGAAACTTTAGAGATGAATGACCTTTGAAAGTAATGGAACTTGAAGTCTTGATGGAGCTCAAACTTGAAAGCTTCTTGAGATCTTGAGGTTGAACTTGAAAGCTTCTTGAGATTCTTGACTTGTGAACAGTGCTTGTTAAACTAAGTTGATCTTGAGTAGAGCATTGTTCTTCACAGATGCAAGCTTCATAACAGTGTCTTTGGCACCACAAATTTGACAATACAAAGGGCTATAAACTATGACACTTACAACCTCTAACGTGTTTTCTGATTAAATATCGTAAAAATATTTTGTGATGCCTAAGTGGTTGGTCTTAATTTCACTTTTTGCAGCTACTTTAGTCCCTTGCTGAAATCACTAACAAAAAGAGCCGATGTTGACATCATGCATGGAGGAGTTTCCGAGGGACGGGAAGATTTCATAGAGCATCTTGAGGCGCGCTTCTTGTTTCTTGCAGCAGACGCACGATCTACACTGAGGTTTTAATCTCAATGAGATAGAACTCTCGATGTTTTTATTACCAAGAAAACGATCTTAATTTCCTGGATATAGTAGCATGTATTTGAGCTCAACTTTAAGTGTAGGTATCTCATTGATTTTGATTAGCATTAGGTTTTACGTTTTCTGATCATTTTCATTGCCATCCTTGGAAGGGGTTGGAGGCCCTCGTACAGAAATGTTTTACTTGGTGTAAGAAGAAAGTTAAGCATTCCATGTTCAAGCAAACTGTCCACAGAAGATCTCGAGGCAGAAATTTTTCTTCACCTGTTACATGAATATTCGAGGTATTTGCCACCAACCCAAACATGGGAAATATGGTTATGTAGGACAGTGGTAAATTAGAAAAAAATTGCTTGATTATGTGATGAACTTTGATTAATTTAACAAAGGCAATAAAACTATAAAGACAATTTAATGATACCAACCGAAAACTTTAATGTCAATGACTTTGACTGTTTGTTTCTTTTCTTTGTAGTTGACGTTGTTTTAGTTTATGAGTATGATAGCATGATCATTGATGACATGTTTTTAAGGGTGTTACATTACTTATGGAGCTTTGCTAAGCCCACCTGTGTGCAGCTAATGTACATGCCACATGTGTGAACATGGCACGTTCGTCTGGGATCCAATCCATCAGTCAGCAGGGAACCACTATATTGTTGCCCTAGTAAAATATTCAGGTTGATCCACTCTTCAGGTGGGTACAGTTTGCAAAACAAATTTACAGCTCTGAAGAACTTGGCTGAAGTTTTCTGATATATCCACCTGTTTCCAATATTGGGGCCCACCTCAGCAGTGGACCAGGTTTGTTCTTGGGAAAACAACTAAAAGGTCAGACCAACCTGATGGATGGATTTGGATGTCAGACCTACGTGCCATGTAGGCACATGGATGGCATGTACATGATCTGTATTGCACAAATGTGTACACTTGGCAAAGCCCTTTCTTAAGAACCTCATATGATTCAAAGATGACTCATAATAACAGATGTTGTTGATTCAAGGTATTTTTGGGCATTGATGTCAGTGATGTTTCCTGTGGATGCGACCTGAGTTGGCATAAGTATGCATAGGAGTTTGTTTGCCAAAATGAATGATACCCACTTGGTATTCAACGTATATTTGTAACACTTGCTATTGATATCTTTACATCTCCTAACATCTGGACTTTTCTTCTGTGCTGTCAAGGGCTAAGTTATGTTGGAGTTAGATGAACACTCCAGCCTAGCTGTGCATGTGGTACCTCTCAAACTATGGGATTGTCTTAGAATTTACATGCGGTATGGTTGACTTGTTTGTTAAATGTCATACAGTGTGTATATTATAATTCTGTAGGTATAAAAGGATAGAATAAACAAAGACAATTCACAGAAGGGGGACGGAAGATTTTCCATGCTCATTTCATCGTAATGTTTCATTTCCTGAATAATTTTGTGAAGCTTTAGTTGCTGTGACTGGACCGATTTGACATGAAACAGCAAAAAATAACATTGGTTTGTGTGCATGAAAAAACTCTGGTGATTTGCAATGTTCTGGAACAGATAATGGATTACTCCCTCTTTTCCAAACTAGTCATTAATTTTTGAAAGGTAACTTTTCCATGATAGGCATAGACGAGGATTTTTTTTTTCACAGAGACGAGGAATCTACACCAAAAGAAAACAAGGGCAAGGCCTAAAGGACAATAAATACAAAGCACCCGACTAAAGAGTTCCAATACAATCCGCCCATTCCGCAGTGTCCAGCTTTGCCCTACTGAAAATTGCCTTTGGCTTCATACACCATTTTCGGAAGTGTCACTCATTCCTTTCTTCCCAGATTTCCCATAAACCTGCAAGAAAGGCCAGCCTCCATAGCTTTCTCCCCTTTCTACCCATGCCGCCAACATGCCAACTGAGGTATATCTCTCTTATGTTTTCAGGCATCAGTCACCCATGGAACCTGGAATCGAACTAGAAATCTATCCCAGACTTCCTTGGCAATAATGCAATGGTGGTCTACAGTCTCTGCATCCATACACATTATGCATACAGTGGGAATCATCATCTTTCTTTTTCGAAGATTGTCCAGGAACGTTGCACTTCTGCAACCTCTCTTTCTTAAGAGTTTCAAAGACCTCTAGTGTGTAAAGTAAGCCCCACAAGTCCTGAAATGAGGTTGGAAAGGGATGTACAGAGTATGGCTATCATATTAAGGGTACAAAGAAATTGGGAAACATCACCGATCAAATGGCTACTGCAAGCTATACCAAAAAGGATACTGTTTCCTATATGGAAATCTCTACCAACAAGCCATGCAAATGCTGCTATCTTCAGAGGTCTGCCATGGTGCCAAATAATTCTGGGGCTCTCAAACTTCTATTCTCCTTAGAATATATTGCCTTATTAAGTGATTTGACCCAGAACTTCCCAGATTTCTCCCATCTCCACACCCACCCATCTCTCTCGCCCAGGGACAGACTCCTTTGCTGAAGCAAGCTAGCAACCTGGTCAATTCTTCCACATCTTCCTCATGAAGATTCCTATTGCAGATAAGGATCCGAACTGTGGCCGTACCAGTTGTGGAACCATACTGAGGGGCTAAGATTCTTGAATTCAGAGCTAAACTGGCCAGCAAAAGGAAAGTCAAATTGAGAGGTCTATCATGGCCCAAGTATCCCCCCAAAAACAAGTACTAGATCTGTCACCTGGGAGATGTCCAAATCCTTTGAATCTGCTAGCTGCCCTCATTATTGCCTTCCAAGCTGAAGCTCTCTATTAAAGATGAAATTGAGAATTGGCTATTCGAATTGTGATGACAATAAATCATGACGCTCTTTTAACCATATTCTAAAACTTGCTAAGTCGACTCAAAACTTAGTTGAGTCAACTCTGTGCGGTGAGATTTCAAGCTGTCCTTAGGAAACTCAGTCTTGGGACTGACTTGTCTTGGAATTGGGAAGACTTGTTGACTCATATTGCAAACTTCGTCTTTTGAAACGAGTCATGGTGAGCCAAGTCACTCAGCTTGTGATGGTGGTAATTAGTAAAAACTAAAAGTATGCAAGGAACGATAATAGAGCTCATGACCTCTCTGAAAGTTAGCAACACCCTCCTCCAGTAGGTTATAGAGTAGATTGTTTAGCTTTCTTATTTTATAATGCATAATTTAAACTTAACTATTTAAAGTATTCTTTATAATTACTAATATAATAGTTTATAACTGTTAAACATCTAGTGAAGTTGGGTCGACTTGAATGAACATTGAGTCGAGTCAAGTTTTGGGTTTTTAAACAATGCTTTTAACAGCAGAAGTTTTACTCTTATCCATATTGATAAAATGAATATTGTGCAAATCCGTGTCTTGCATGCTATTTTGTGTTTTCAATGAATCATATTGATGTTTTCTCCCTATGAAATGTTCATCTACATTTTACTCCTGCAACCCAAATTACAAATAGTTTCATTAATTGGAGATATGTTGTGGCTACTTGTCTGTTTGTATGAGCTATGGCCCATCCGGGTTTATATCTGGTGGACACACAGTGTATATGTGCTGTGGCCACAAAATTGAGCAAGTCCTGTAAGCTGGTGGGTCACTGCATAAAAAGAAATGGATGGTTAAAAAATGAACCAACACTCATCAGAATGTGTTGTCCATTTTATGATTGGATCAAACTATTTTTGGCTGTGACCTGTACTCAGTGGTGTCCACCTGATAAATGGCCTGGATCTTACCCACATGCGCACGTGTGGGCAGAGTGGGATTTTAAATCCTACTGTCTTGACTAGCCAAAGCAAGGGTTCATCACCTGATATTGCAAACTGATCATGATCTTTTTGCAGTGAGGAAACAGGCAGTGTTCCTTTCCTATCGGATAAGTTTACATCTTCTAATAGTCAAGGTAGTTTAGAACCTGGCCTAGGTCAGTGGAAGATGCGTGCTCTGGAAGCATTGAAAGTGGGGGCTGAGGAGCTCCAGTCTTTACTTTTGAAGGTTTTGTTTAATCTGTCCTTTAAAAATAACAGCCCTTCATGATGTGAGGAATTGTAGGGTGCTGAGCCTCAACAAATTAACAGTTTATGGAGAACCGACCTTGTGCATGTGGTGCCCATTGTCATAAATCCTAACCGTTGATCTGACAGTCCCCTCCATGGGAGAGCCTTAACCTCAATCAGTGGCCTACAAATACTGTTAAAAAAAGAATACAGCAATTGCCTTAAAATGGATGGCCAGGATCTTCCAATTCCGCCATCTACAGTAGAGCCCATTAGATCTATTGTTTGGATCACAGAACCATGGGTCCCACAAACATGGATCCCTACTCCTCAGTAAACTATACATTACTGAGAGTCAGCATCCTGTAAATGATTTCTTAAATGACTACTTTATCGTTTATAACTGAATTCCAAATGTTCTTGTAGGGTGGTGGTGTGTTAACATTGGCAAAGATATATCAATTGGTACGATGATAGTTCACATATTGTGATAACTCTATTTTCTTCTTGTCCTTCAATGTGCTAATTTATTTTCTTTTGATGGTAGTTAGCAAGGAGATTATCCGGGAAGATGCTTTTGGAAGCTGCGAACTATCAGATAAAGCGGGAAGTTCTCAAAAAGGTCTATGTTATTGTTTGAAATGATAATTGGTCTAGGAGAATACGAGTTAAGCATAGGGAAATTAAACAAGAAAATGTCGCTGCGCCTGTTATAACTTAAAACAGCCGTTATGTGGTAGCAGTCTCTGCAGCTCGTAATGGCTATTATGCAGTCAAGAGTTAACATGCGCACCCGCATACAACATCGTTTCCTAATATAATCAAACACCTTTTTATTTTTTAAAAACTTGGTTGTTATTTTGAAAGGGGCTTTCATTAATAAAAATATTATGAAAAATTAAAACAATAGATTGTGAGATGTAAAAGGTCAAGTTATTCTAAGCCTTGTGGACTTTTCCGTGTTTCCATCTTTCCCATTTTCTCTTACAGTGGCTGTTTCCATTAGATAACAGTAACATCCTTTGGCCTATATGAGGTTATAAATCAAAATTTGAAAATTTCAAGCAATCCAGTGATTGTGCAAGGGACGTCATTAAAAAAACTCACAAACTTGACTGGACTCTTATGTCCAAGCCAGTCGGGTTGACTTGAAGGCTCAACCTAGTCTGGAGTTGACTCGACTAATTCTAAAGGGATTAAAAAGTATATGTAATAGTTTAAGGGTGTATTTGTTTCATGCATTTCTGCAGTAATTCCTGATTCCTGTGCAATGATTAATTTCAAACACTGTTTGGGAGGGCTGTGAAATGGGGCTGGCAATTCCCATCCTTTAAGTTGTCTGTGTAGTCAGATGGAAACGCTGCATTCACAGCTTTCCAAGAAAGATCCTCATAATTCCTCCCCAGGCGGCAAATTGACTGAGGGTAGTTTAAGTGCACCACCAGTGTAGCCCTTCGTTCCTACATCCTCAGCTCCAACACCTCTATAAGAACTGACGAAGGTGGTGAAAAATTGAAACCCTATGTAGATGGCTATTGTAATTTTCATCCCCTTAAGCCATTTTAGGATAGGTGTGGTGATTTCATTTTCTTGAATCTGTGTTCTTGATTGCAGGAAGTGGCCATGGATATTCATGGTAGCTTGCTTCTGTACACCCAGTGGTGTGAACCATCTGACCAATTTGGATTATGGGGATGGTCACTCAGATGAATAAATGGGTGTCTTTGCATTCATGGTCCTAGTTCATGTTCGTGCTTCTGGACTCATCAATGAGGCTTTAAGCTGCTGGAGCACTGAAAGTAACGGTGTTAATTTATCTTGCCAACCTAACCGTATGGTCTGTATCCAAACACGGGATTTGGTCAATAAGACTTCTTGGGAATTTCCATTCGATCCAAACGCACCATCCTTTTGGTCAACTTACCACCTGACCACAAGTTATTTCATGTAGATAGTAATCATTACTTTAGTCCATTACCTTACCTCGGTAACATGCTAAACAAACACGGTCTAAGGGAGCTACTATTTACACCTACCTTTTCTACTTTTGGTAATACAAAAGATGTCGCAGTACGATTGTCTTTCCATAAGCATAAAAGAAAGGGTATATTTTCTGATGGGAGGATGCCTATATCAACTGTCTAATTTAGATAGTTTTAAAATTTGAATTAAATTACATCACAATAAACAAAGTCACGAACATTGGTATATTGACAAGGACATGTGCATAGCATAGTTCTAAAACTTGGTTATGTTGACTCAAAATGTGGCCAAGTCAACTTGACTTGGCAAGATTTCAAGCCAAGTCATTGTGTAACCTGGTTCTAAGCTTGATTCGGCCTTGCCTCGGCGTGATTCATTGAGTCAACTTACTGACACAGTCTACATGGTTCGAAGCGAGTCAATCGCAAAGCGTTTTTAACGAAAAAGGTTAGAACTAAGAACTGAGTTTTGAACCCATGACCTCAAGCCTCTAACCAACAGGCCAAGCACCATTCATTTGCCTGTCTTTCCATTATTTTTATATTTTATGGATATATACTATTTAAAATATTTCTAGATAATATTAATTTTGTTATTTAATATCTAATTGAGTCAAGTAAAGACTTATTTGAGCCTTCAAGTCAGTTGAGTTGAGTTGTTGAGTTTTTAAACTATGGTGTATTGTAGGTCATTCTCGCAGGGTATCTTCTCCGATATGTTCAATCACATTACATTCCTCACACAATTTCTTTTGTTTTTCAGGGTGGACAGGTGGTAGCTATAAACCTCGAGTCGAGAGCAGCCTTGCTTGCAGCAAGACAGGTGATTGCATCTTTCACAAGAATTTCATTCTTTTGTATGAAGTAAACAGTACTGATTATTTGGTATGGATTGTCCACCTTAAGCTGTAAATCCCATCGGCTATCACTTTGGACAATACAACCTTATTTCATGCTACGGCAGCATGCTACATCATGTCTTCTCACACCATTCATGTGGGCAGGGTTTTTCTTATGCAACATCACGATACCTCGGGCTTCGAAGCATGATGATGTTACTTGGCCCAATGTATGCCCTTCCTCAACTCAACTGCTTTGTATTTTCAACAATGCAAGTTGTTTATCTACGCAGCTTGAATGCTTAGCTGGTGTTATTATTCTTTATTGAGAAGATCTCAAGTCCAATTGGTTAGACTTCGCCACAAGTTATGGTCCGCCTAGTAGATAACTTTCAACTTATAAGCGAATGCAACATCCAACCCTTCCAATATGTTGGTCCCACCACGAAGGCTACCTAGTGCAAAAATAAGCTCTATCTACTCATCGGGTGGGACACACCACAGAAAATAATGTCTAGCCATTGAGAAAAAGAAAAATGCAAGTATAGTCCACTCAATGAATGGATGTGGCTGATTTCTGCATGAGGCAATCCTCATGGTGGGGCCAGCCTATTGGACTGATTGGATCTCACACAGTCATGCAAGGTTGGAAGTTATCCGCTGGGTGGACTATAACTTGTGGCCCAACCGGTTGGACTCTTCTTTTTTACTTGGGGGAGCCCCCTCTAAGCTTCTCTCAAGAGTGGCATCTAGAGTCCTGCTCAGTGGATGCCAACCATTCGGAATGGTGGCATACAGATTCAATGGAAAGGAAAATAAAAGGAAAAAAAAACAAAAAACAAAAGGCCAAGTATTGAAAGGTTTGGAATCCAGGAAATTTCTTGCGCATTCCCCATCCATGGTAGGGGCCCATTAGATCAACATTTTGGATTTCCAAATCTTGGACCCCACATGTCTGTAAATCACAGACCATATAATTTCTCATGGTTTATGATTCTCTTTAAACAATCCATCTCCTTTTGAATTTATCTATCACCAAATCTGACCAAATCACTGCTGCTTGTAATTATATGCAGGCTGTGGGGAACTTTTCTGGCTGATGTTGTAATTCAAATGATTGGCACAGATTATGCTAGAATTCTTCGAGCAATTTACGCATTTGCGCAGGTTGTGTTATATGCACGTATTAGGGCTGCAACTTGGGTTCGGATTTGGGTTGGGCTGGGTTGGGTTGGGTTCAGGTTGAACAAATTCTTCTCGGGTTAGGCTGGGTTGGGAATAGTCACATGCATTTGGGTTGGGTTGGGCCAAGTATAGAGGAATTCAGGTCGGGCATCTCGGGTTGGAATTTGGGTTGGGTCGGGTTGTGGGTTGAGTTCTCTTGAGGGTGGTCGGGGCAGGATTGGGCTCCAGTTGAACCTCAACCCAACCCAATCCGCCCAATTTGCACCCCTAATGCGCATGCATGTGTATTGTCCTTGCAGATAATTTTTATTTTTATTTTTTTATGGATAAAGTTGGTAACCAAATTTGTTAATGATGTCTTACAGATCCGTCTTACTCGAACTTATGGGTGGACGCCAGTCAAGGAACATCCAGCCGATTATTTTTGAGTCACCATGTTATCTGGTGGTATGTGAATCTCAGCTTCATGTTGATGTTTTTCTACACTGATGGCAAAGGTGCGGAATTCTGGTGCACATGATGAAATACATTTCCAGTTCCTACTTACCAGTTGAGGAGGAAATCTCTCTTTCTTGTAATTTATTTTATTTCCATCTCCATTAAGTGGATAATATGGGCTTCTCTTTGGAAAATTACCAAACACCTGCTGGGTACAACTATTGGGACCGAAAACCTGCCATGTTTCTTGGAAAACCCCCCCATGTATCGAAAATAGGTAATAAAGATTCCCCACCATCCACATCTGCTAATAGTGGGTTTTTATTTTATTTTATTTTTTAAATTTCCTCTCTTCATGTGCCCTTGCCATGACTTGGAAATGTGACAGCTACTCTCAAGAGTATCCATACAAGTCTTACTATTGTCCACTTGATTAAATCTCATCTCTGTGTTAGATCCAACCCATTCATCAGGTGGGCCATAGTGAACTCAACGTGGCTCAACACTTTGTCTAGTCAACAGAGATTGATCACAACACACAGTCAACATACACCTGGGGACCTAATGACTAGATGTCCCTGATTTTCAGGCGACATCACATAAATGGGGAGGGCCACCTGATGAAGGGCCAGGATTCCTGTATTTCCAACTTAACACATGTGGGGAGATTTCACATGGCTTCTTTCCCGAGTAGCTAGAACATGCTGGTTATGGCTTCAGAATACTTGATAAACCAGCAAAGTATGGCATCCATGCACTTGCAGGCTGCCACTACACTCGTGGCATACATGTGCCTCAATTTAAACAGTCTAGATCATGGGCCTCAGTGTTGGTGGGGCATGGCCACAAAATCAGATTGACTGAACCACCTGTAGCTTTTGACTAATGAACACTTGTTTGTCTAGTTGGATGGTGATTGCTCATTTTAGCTGTTTGTCTGATTACCACTATAGAGATGGTTAGGATCTTCCTTTTGGTGTTGATTTTTGCTCTATGATTTGGACCGAGGTGCATGTATGCTGCATGAGCAGCAGGTCTGTCCAAACCTATGGTTGATCATACTCTGCTATAGTGTTTTTTTTTTTTTTTTGAAAGAAAGAAAGAAAAGAAAAAAGAAAGAGAAAAACTCTTCAAGGTATTATAGAAGGTCAAAACTCTGCACAGTAGTGTTTAGGTTTGATTTTGCACTAGTGTGGGCAAGTGGGTCTGCAGTTTAGTCATCCAAAGGGTTGATATTATATCCTCACTGTGGACAGCCAATGAACCAGAACTCCCCACATTGGTAGAATGCCAATCGTTCAATGAGTGATCGACAAATGAACAGTTGAGACAGTTGGCATTCAACTAAGGAAAAAAAAAGCAACTATTCTCTCTATCAGGGTTAATGATAGATTTATTTGTAAACTCAAACTTCTCAAAGCAAAAATCAGAGAATGAAAGGCTGACGATCTTAGACAAAGAGAAAAGGAGACTGATTCTCTTTTGGCCGAGCTTCAGCAAATCGATGCCTCTAATGAAGGGGAGGAAATATCGATCGATTTGTTAGCCAGACGCATTCAGATCATTCAGTCCATATCGGCCCGTGCTTTGGAAGACGAGCTAAATTGGAAGATCAGGTCTCGAGTGAAGTGGCTTCGAGAGGGAGATAGAAATAACAAATATTTCCATACTATTGCCAATCTTAGGGCCCGTCAAAAAGCTATTCTCTCTATTAGGGTTAATGATCGGATTATCGAACATAAAGTTGAAATTGCGGAATGTGCCATAAATCATTTTCGTTCCATCCTTTCTTCTGATGGGTGGTCAAGACCGCGTCTCGACGGGATTCCCTTCTCCTCTTTGCATATGATGGATTCCGCCATGCTAGAGGCGCCCTTCACAATTGAGGAAGCTAAGGCAGCAGTTTTTGCGTTATCAGGGGAAAAAGCTCCAGGTCCCGATGGTTTTACTATGGCTTTCTATCAAATGTTTTGGGAAATGGTTCAATCAAACATAATGGAATTTCTTCATGAGTTTCATAATAGGGGGAAGCTGTCGAAGAGTCTGGGAGCTTCTTTTATATCTCTCATCCCAAAAATTCCAGGTGCGTCCTCTTTTTCGAAATTCTGGCCCATCAGCCTCGTGTCCAATCCCTATAAGATAGTAGCCAGAATCCTGTCTTTAAGATCAAGTACTGTTTTGGGGAGCCTCATTTCGAAAAATCAAAACGCGTTCTTAAAAGGGAGACAAATTATAGACAAGGCGCTCATTGCCAACGAATGCTTGCATTCTTCGCACAGATCTGGAAGACAAACAATTTTCTACAAACTCGACATCGAAAAACATATGATCATGTTGATTGGGAGTTTTTGCAGTACATGATGAAGAGGATGGGATTCGGGGACAGATGGAGAAGATGGATAAGCTCTTGCTTGGATTCGACGCATTTCTCTATTCTTTTAAATGGCTCCCCTTATGGCTTCTTTCCGGCCTCGAGAGGCCTTCGGCAGGGGGATTCCCTCTCTCCCCTCTTGTTCCTTCTGATAGGTGAGGTGTTCTCCCAAATGCTTCAACGAGGGCAGGCAGCGGGATTGTTTACAGGTGCCTTTGTAGCAGATAATGTCCATCCGATCTCACATATTCAATTTGCTGATGATACCCTTATTATGATCGAGGCTGACGATTCGTCTGTGTCCAATCTCCATACGACTCTGCATTGTTTCGAGGCAGTTTCGGGCCTTAAGATTAATATGGCTAAATCTAAGCTGTATGGTATGAATGTGTCGGATCAGACGCTGGCTGCGCACACGGCTACGCTGGGCTGCTCGTCGGCTTCCTTTCCTACCACATTCGTCAGTCTTCCCCTCTCAGTCGGTCCGCCCCCCCTGGAAATGTGGGACAAAATTGTCGCCAAAGTTCAGAAGAAACTGGTGATGTGGCAATGTCATTATCTGTCGTTGGGAGGTCGAATCACGTTAATCAAAGCAGTTCTGTCTAATCTCCCTATTTACTATATGTCTCTCTTCAGATGCCCAGCATTTGTCCTAAATCGTATTGATGCGCTCAGAAGGAGTTTTCTTTGGTGCGGCAAGGATAATCAAAGCAAGTTCCATTTAATGGAGTGGAACGAAGTCTGCTCTCACTTTAAGAATGGGGGTGCTAACATCAAGAACCTCAAGATTATGAACGTAGCCCTCCTCGGCAAGTGGATTTGGCGTTTGGGAAATGAATTGGGAGCGTTGTGGAATATTATAGTCAAAGGCAAATACGGTAGTACCGCAGGGAACTGGTGGACAAAAGATTCTTCCTACTATAGAGCGTCCTTCCTTTGGAAAGGCATCCTTCGGCACAAAGCAAAGGTGCTTTCTCACATACTCTTCTCTCTGGGTAATGGGTCGAGAATACGGTTTTGGGAAGACCACTGGATAGGCGATAGTACTTTGAAAACAAGATTCCCAGCCATTTACGGTATTGTCATCAATAAGGAAAGTACGGTAGCTAGTAATTTCTCCTTTTCAGTTCCTAGTGGAGGATGGGAAATCAATTGTGTGAGGAATCTTAGGGACTGGGAGGCAGACGAATATATGGGCCTCCTCCAATGTCTGTCCCCCATTTCTCCGGATGCTTCTAATCCGGATAAACTGCACTGGAATTGTCATAGCTCTGGGAATTTTTATGTTAAATCGGTATATATGGTCATGCTCCCCTCTACGGTCTCTAATCAGCCAAGTAGTCCGTTCATATGGAAATACGCAGCTCCCCCAAAGTTCATCTGCTTCGGTTGGCTGCTGACCAAGAATCGGATCCTCACTATTGACAATCTCAGGAAGCGAGGGATGCAAATCGTTAACATCTGTAGCCGTTGTATGCGTAGTGAAGAGACAGTTAACCATCTGTTTGTTCATTGCCCTTTTATTACTCTTATCTTCTGGGACTTCTGGTCCAGATTCAAATTCACGGGTTGCTGTCCGAACTCTGCTGCGGCTTTTCTTCGAGTTTGGCATGGTCACAAAATTGGAAAGGTGAAAGCCAAGATTTGGAGACAAGCAATTATTGCAATATGGTGGGCGATCTGGATGGAAAGGAACGATAGAGTTTTTAACGACCTGCATACGACGCCTAAATCCGTGGGATCTCAAGCTAAAAAGATGCTAGTTGAATGGGTTACCAATGTAATGGGCTTAAAAGATTTCGATTTTCTTTTTTTGGGCTCCTAGTGTTGCTTTCCTGGCTGCTATCTCAGCAGTCTTTTGTCTGCTTTTCTTTTTTAATGAATTTTCTTTGTTGCTTGTAAAAAAAAAAAAAGCAACTATTTAATGGATAGGATAGTACAGTTTGGAGGATTTTCCGTGCACAGGCCATCCATGGTGAGGCCCATCATACCAAGGGCTTGGATCATGGAACCATGGGCCCTGCCTTTGCAAACTCAAAACATTAATTGTATATAATGCATTAAAATAGATAACAGGCATGATTCACTAGAAAAATCTGAAATCTGATAGATGAAAAACAGATCCTTTCATTGGGTGTCTTATTTTGAAAACCCAATAGTTCTACACATGGGGCGTTTGTTAGTTTTCCCTTTCATTTTATGCAACAATTTTCTTTTTCTTCTTCATGCAAGATTTTTCCCTCCTAAAGGGACTTGGGCAAGTGAGATGGAAAGGGGCCTCAACTCATGAGCCAATGTGATTTGTGAGAGATCCAGTCCATTCATCAGGTGGGGATCACTGTGAACATCCCCTGGCCCAAAAATCAGGCTGATCCATTTATCAGTTGGGAGATTGGTATGCAAAAGATGGGCAGCTGGCAAATGACCAACAGTTCACATTCAATGAACACGTGGCCCACCTGATGAGTGGGCTGGTTTGATTCCTGGATGAGGGCATGGTCTTGTAGGCTCCGCTAGATTAATGGCCAGGATCTCGCACACATTTGCCATGTTGGGTGTAACAAGGTCTCTTCTCAATCTCATCTTGTTCCCATTCCCTTGCAGCAGTAGGCCTGGCCTAATGGTCTTAGAAGGCTGGCCTCTAAATTCCAGGCTCAATAACTGAGGGGGTTGAAGTTCCAGTTTTAAAGTTTTTATTGAGACCTGCCAAGAGAGTGCATGTTTGGTGAGGCTGTAATTGGGAGGGTATGTTCTGACTTTCAGTCCCAACTACCAAGTTAGATAAACTTGACTAGGATTCGGGTTAGCCAGCCCAGCTCAAACCTGGTCCATTGGAACTTGGGCGGCATATGGGCTGGGCTGGGCCTGGCTTGGCCAGTGAGTCGAGCCTACTTTCAGCTGTGTTTCGATTGAGCTTTGTTTCCTGTGTGTGGGACCCGGGCATTAGTTTTAGGCCAGGCCAGTAATTGTTCTGGTTCTGTGCATGTATGATATGTTGTAGGTGGTGGATGAATTTTTGGACAGCTAAGATTGAAAGCAATCGGGCTGGAAGGTTCGAACTAGGGCAAAAATGGCTTAAACCTGCTGTAGGTTCCGACCACCGTAACTTTACTACTGGTTATCTGTTTCATACATATAATATACCGTTGGAAAGTTATTGATGAGCTCTACACCTTGGCCAACCATCCAAGGTTCGTTGGCCCCAAAACGGCTGCAAAATTCAATTGTTTAAGGAGTCAGATTAGAGTTTTAAGTTAAAACTTACTATTTTTAGTAAGTTTCTTGTTTTTTCTTCATTATTTTAGGCTTTAAGAATCTGGATCTAGTCTAGAGTTTTTGTTTTAGTCATCTAAGGCTTGTTTACAAGTTTTCGTAGCATTAGACATCTTTTTACTATTTTTAGTAAATTTTACTATTTCAAGAAATTTTCTTATTTCGAGTCAAATTATGGTCTATATAAGCATATGAGATATGTTGTAGGCAACACATTTCCATAAATAATATCAAATTTATTTCTCATGTTTTTAGAGATTTCTCTCTCACTGTGGGATTCGAGGGCTATTTTTGAGAAGAAGATGGTTGATTATCCTTGCCCCTATGAGACGGGAGAGTCGACCCGAAGCTTCCTAAGTGGAGGGGCAGTCGTTCCTGCTTGTGAATGATTTTATAAAAGTGTCCAAGGACATGAGAGGGATGTTTGCCTGGGTAGTGAAGGGCGAAGACATGGAACCTGCAAAGATTCCAGAAAAATTAACACCATTGATGAGGGAATTCAAAGAGATTGCACTAAAAGATCTCCCAGATCGATTACCCCCAAGGAGGGACATTTAACACTATATTGACCTTGTCCCAGGTAGCCCAATCTTCCACATTACATGATGAGTTGAAAGGAGAATCAAACATTACAGGTCAAGGTGAATGAATTGATTTGTAAGGCTATTGTCAAGTAAAGCATGGGCCAATGTGTTGTACCGGCCCTACTAACGCTTAAGAAAGATGAGAGTTACGGTATGTGCATTAATAGGCAGGCTATCAACAAAATCACCACGAAGTACAGATTTCCTATTCATTTGGATAATATGCTAGAGTTAGAAGGGTTAAAGGTGACTCTTCTCATTTACCATGCACCTACTACATTATTTAGTATCATAACTTGGTCTTTCCTTAGGTCATGGATTTTAATGGCGGATTGGGTGGCAACAATTCTTTAAATGAGGTTCCGGAGAATCAACCAGTGACTAGGGCAAAGTTTGTAGCCTTGAAGAGAGCCATCTAGGAGATGCAAGCAGCAGTTGCTTAGTTGACTCAAGACCACGGGCTGTGGCCAAATCAGTGAGCAACGAATGACCCACGAATGGTGAAAGGGCTCACACGGCTGGTCCGTGGTTCAATAGATCTAACACCCATGCCAAATTGTTGACCCAAATTTTTGGTCAAGAGTCTAGCAATGAGGTGCTGGATGATATTATCCTTCAGCATGAAGGTGAGAAAGCATTGGATAAGATCGGGACTACCTTCTTAAGGCAGATCTCCATTCCTTCAATGGGCAAGGACTTCCTCAACTGGCTTGCAGAGATAGATCGATTCTTCGATTACATGGAGATCCCTAAGGAGAAGAAAATAAAGCTTATAGCATATAAGCTTCAAAGGCTGAGTGTTAGTATAGTGGAAGCAACTTCCAACTCTCACGGATGTGGCAATCAAAGGCACTAATACAAACCTGGTTGTGGATGAAGAAGTTGATGTGAGCACCATGCCTGCCAGCGGATTATGATCCAGTATTGTTCTGACAATACCAAAGTTGCTGCTAAGCAAGCTATACGGTGAATGATTGTGCGGAAGAATTCTATCACAAATCCCTCGCAAACCCTTACACAATGACGTACAGAGACTGAATAGCAAGTTGCAACAGGTAGCAAGGTTCATGGGTGGACTACGCATGTCTGTACAAGATCGTGTCATGATGCAAGTTGTCTAGATAACCTATTGCGAGAAAGCTGAGTGGTGGGGAGGACCACCTTAGGACCCACGCGGGCCACATGTAGGCTTGAGACAGAGAGCCAGTTAGGGGATGTTTTTGACCTCCCCCTGCCATGAATCAAGATTTGGAAAGTAGGCAAGTTAGGCAACAAGAGGAGTACCCAACACTAGAAACACATCTTAGAACTCTATACTCCACGCCTCCACCCTAGCTGGCCGTTTGTTACAAGTGTGGTCAACTTGGGCATCGGTCTAATCAATGGCCCTTAGAGACAGATGGCTAACTTGACTACTAACTCAGGGGAGGTGGATGAGGATTGGTCAGAACCTGATGAGGAGGTAGATGAAGATCTCCAAGACAAGGATGAAGATGACGAGTGGACTTATGAAGATCAAAGGGGTATCTATTCTTGTGAGGAAACTATTGTATAGACCAAAGCAGGAACTGAAATTGTAACAAAACAACATCTTCAGAACCAAGTGGCGTGTCAATGGAAAGGTCTATGACATGATCATCAACGGAGGCAGTAGCAAGAATATTGTGTCCAAGGCCATAATGGACAAGTTATTACTGAAGATGGAAAAACACCCTTCTCCGTACACAATTTTCTAGTTTAAAGAGGTCAACGAAACTAAGGTAATAGAAAAAAATAAATAAATGCTGAATTCTGTTTTCAATTGGTAATATTATAAAGATATGTGATATGGTTAATGTGGAAGCCTGCCACATGTTACTTGGTATATCATGGCAGTACGATGTGGACTCTACGTATAGAGATTAGGACAATATTTGCATCTTCTTCAAAGATGGAAGGAACATCACCCTTATCCCTGTGAGAGGGGATGACCAACCCGAAGCTTCTTAAGTGGAGGGCGGTCCTTCTTGCTTGTGAAGGATTTTGTAAAAGAGTTCAAGGAAATAGGAGAGATGTATGCGTTGGTAGTGAAGGGTGAAGACAGAACCTATGAAGATTCTAGAAAAAATAACACTGTTGATGAAGAAATTCAAGGAGATTGCACTGGAAGATCTTGTAGATGTATTATTTCCTATGAGGAATATTCAGCACCATATTGACCTTGTCCCATATGCTAGTTTACCCAATCTACCACATTATAGGATTTAGTCCAAAGGAGAGAAATATTATAGGGCAAGGTGGTGGAATTGAAGAAAGCACGAGCCAATGTGCTGTAGTGGCCTTATTAACCCCTAAGAAAGATGGGAGTTTTCAAATATGCCTGGATAGCTAGGCTATCAATAAAATCACCATAAAATACAGATTTCCGGTGCCTATGCTAGATGTTTACCTATGCTAGATGCATTAGAAGGGTCAAGGGTGATCTCTTCTCGTCTACCGCGCACCCTCCATGTGAATGTATTTTGCCTAAAGGCCTGATGGTAGGTGCAGCTGAGTCCAAATAGGCTTTTGCCCTTGGTTGTCCTCGTATTTCCTAACAAGAAACTTTGGGCATGCTTAGCAGTGGATGTGATCGCCTTCCTGGTTGGTTCTTTTTGGCCATGGATCAATGAATGCTTTTGTTGTGTTCTCTAGATCCCCTCTGGGAGGGATGGTTACTCACTTTAGTATTTACATCCTGCATGTGTAGGCTGACTGAAATCTTCATTCAGTGGGCCACCATGTGGACGAGCGGTGACCCAAAAATAATACCAACCGGACGATTATGGTTATCAATTTTGCCCATTGATAATGCACTCGTTGGCCTTTTGGTTTGAGGTAAGCTTGATAATAGTCAGGCCGACTATTCTTGGCCTGTAATAGAAGTCTGTTGGTTTGAATATGTCCTGATTTTGAAGCCTGATTAATAAACATTCTAGGGCCATCCCCAGGTTTTGCAAAATTTTCAACTGAGGGTGCTGCGATCAGCAAGCAGGCTCAAGGTATTCAAAATCGGTTATTGTAGGGCCGTTATGTAACGGTTACAGTCATAACCGTTACACATTATGGGGTCAAAATGGCCATAATAGCTGTTACAGGAAAAACAGGCCGTAACAGTCTCATAGCGATCCTGTAACAATTTTTTCAAAAAATAAAAAAAAGGGTCGTAATGGCCGATAATATCATAACGGTAACAGTGATGGCCGTTATGGCTGTTGTTACCGTTTTGGAACACCTCAGGCTGGACCCGAGCATGACTCTTGGTTTGATTGAAATCGAGTGTGGTCGATCCGGTTCAGACCAGGGTGCTGCGATCCCTGTTTATGGAATGCAATTCTTTGGCCATGGGTTTGTGGATGGGGTGGTCCTTTGTATCTTTCGTCATAGATCATGATGGGCTAAAGTAGGTGCGAGTTTCGGAGCATTAACAAAATGTCTACAGAACTCATGGCATGCATGCATGCCATGATCATGGGTCCCATTGTTGACAGACTGTGGCCCCAGAATCACATTGATTGTGTGATCGTGGCTATCGGTGTAGATCAAACGGGTGGGGTTAGGAAGAGTTTTTTCAAAAGTGTAAATTAGATTTGTGAAATGAGATGGTTTAGATCAACCAGTTGATGTAATTTCTGGGCTATGCTCCGTCTGTTTGGGGGTGGGTTGGGTTCAGTCCATGTCTAACCCATTTATTGGAAGACCCATGACTAGGGGTGTACATCGAGTTGAGCAGGCCTCAGCTCGACTTGGCTTGGCTCGGCTTGGCCACTAGCTGACCTCAGCTTGAACTCGGCTCGGCTCGGTTCAGTCAGCAACTCAGGCCAGATCGAGCCGAGTTCTAGCCAAGATCGAGCCGAGTTTGCCATTGCAGCATTTTCACAAACACCTTGACTGCACCTTCAAAATCTCACTGTATTTGAGATAGCAGCAATGGTTTTACAGGTATTTTATCAAACACCTTTTAAGAAACATAAAAATCAAGAAAAAAAGGGTATTGGTTTCCTATACGTAACTTCCTTGCCACCATCCACACTTCGTTGGGTCATTTCATCAAACACTTGGTGAGCAACATCAATATCAAATGGAGGAAGACTGAGGTGAGTGCCTGAGAGAGGAGGGAGAGACTAGAGAGAGAGAGAGAGAGAGAGGGAGGAAGACTGGAAGAGGGGAGCTCGAGCTCGGGTTAGGGTTTAGGGGCGCCGAGTAAGGGAAAGGGCTAAAGGGGTTAGGGTTCGTGTGGCCAGGTAAAGGAAAAAGAGTAACGGTAAGTAGGGTTTTTTTTTTTTTTTGTTTTTTTGAAGGGTATATATACCCATGCACCGAGTCGAGCCGAGTTTGAGCTGGATTCGATCCGAGTCGAGTTGAGCTGGGACAAGCTCGAACTCGTTTTTGAGCTCCAAAAATCAGCTCGACTTGGTTCGAACAACTTAGCTTCAAACCGAGTCGAGTGGAGCGAGCCAACCGATCTAGCTCGGTTCGTGTACACCCCTACCCATGACCCATTACGCTTTTGCCCAACCTGACCTACTTAAAATTCAGCAAGCCCATTCCTGACAAACCTACTCCATTTACTTGTAATTGGGTGGGGCTTGATTTACCTGATTTCACTTTCCAGGACCAATCTCAGTCTCAATGGTCGGGTCATCTGGCCAAACCCATTCATGACCTATCTGGGTTGGGTTGGGTTCAACCAAGCCTGGCCCATTTACTTAAGTGGGTTAATTTTCTAGTCCGACCTATTGGGTCTTAAAATGGCGTCTACATGAAATTAAGGGACTTAGACGATGCGTGACCTGAAGTTGAGGCCCATAATTCGTTAATCCAGACCTGAAGTGGAGGCCCACGATTCGTTAATCCAGTCACATGATAAGAAATTAGCTAGTGGGCCCACTGTATGGAAGCCTTCCAATGCAACTAGTTGCAATTGAATTAGTTGGCATCCATGCCATCTGTCTCCACCGTACATTAGGTTCGATGTGAGCCTACCACTGAGACATGATTAAGGACCCACCTGGTTGTCCCAAGCAATCGTTACCGGACCATCTTCTACGAATAATCTTGTCCATCCATTCATCAGATCAAATATGATTTTCATTAGGCTGTAAAGAGCAGACTGGACCTAAAAGACGGTCCGGAAGGGTGATGTGGGTGCCAAAGAGCCCAAATGCAACTAGCTGCATGGAAAGGTTTCCATGAACCTATCTCACTAGATCCTAACCGTCGAAATTTGGGATGGGTCTGGGTTAATTCCATTTTTTTGGGTTGGTTCCACACCTGATCCATTTGACAATTAGGGTGTTGTTTTGAACCCAGACCTGATGCAATGGACCACAATTATTTTGAGCAAAAATCAAGATGGTTTATTCATCATCAGGAACACACAAGCACGGTTAAATCTCATCCAGGTATTGCTTGCTTTTCTTACCGTTCATTAATTGAATCTATGTTGATGAGGCCCGCTCACGTGTGCCAATATGGAACGTGTGTGAGATCTGTGCTTTTCATCTGGTTGGGAATAATGCCTAGATCATTGGCCTAAAATGTCATGCAGTTTCACTACTTAAGTGGGCCACGATATACAGATAAACTGAGGTTAACTACAAAATTTCCAACTGCCCAGTCGTGGCCCACTGCGAGTGAAAAATGGCCCAAATTTAAGGCTTGAAGATATATGGTGCAGCCCACCTGATAGAAAGCTCAGATCTTGCACACGTGTTCATATTGGCACATGTGTATGTGTGTGGATGAACAGGGCTTCCACACGCCTGTGGGATTAACAAACGTCTCCTCATCAACGTACATCTATACCGTACAATAGACAGAGGTATTTATGCCTCCTCGTCCCAGACCTTCTCTACTGACTCGAATGCCCCACCTGGTGAAATGAATAGTTCTGCTGAAAATCCTCTCTTCCGTGGAATCTGACTGATTTGATGCAGATCTTGTTTACTCAATTCCCAATCGAAGATCTGACGGTTCTCCTTCATTCTCTCCTTGTTGAAACTTTTCACCACTGCACTCACTCCTTGCTCATACAACCACCTTCGAAAAACCCATGTGACATTGATACATTGTCAGATCGACCATTTATTTAGTGGCTCTTATACAGATGGGCCTTTGTGAAAAAAAAAAACAAATCATATTGATTGGACTATCCTAGCCATCTAATCAGTGGGACTCCTGCATGCTTAATGTGAACCATTAAGCATTTTTAGCCTTTAGAGTCAATTTGAAGGATACCATTTTCGATGGTCAGGATTTCCTTCATATTTCCCGATGGGGAGAGTTTTCAAACCTGAGCAATGGTTCTTCCGGGCCTTCGCAATTTCTTTGAGGACTAGACTCTCCATCACTGCAGATGAGCGCCACCAAGCTCCCTTGGCCTGAGAGGAGAAAATGCACTCACATGAATTCCATTCACCTTGCACATGTTGTATTTGATGTCTTAAATCTAATATGATTCTGCGTGGATTATTTTTCACGCAATTGCGAAAGTGCAGGATTTATTTCCGATTTCGTTTATGATTCTTTCTGATTTTGTTTGAGATTTTTCTACAACGATATATATGGGTGTAAATAGAATTGAGAGGTATTATTCTAAGAGATTTTAAGGTTTCTAAAAGGGTTCTAGGGTTTCAAGGGTTTGGAGAAAAGGTAAGGTTTGAGGATTGCTCAAGCCGAGTAAGTCCTCCATCTTTGTAATCTGTGCTTTCATAGTGGAATTTCTGTCGCTTTGTGCCGTGGTTTTTTCCTGAAAGGGTTTTTCACGTTAAATCTTTGTATTCTCTCGTGTTTGCTTAGTGCTCTTGGATTGTTATCTTAGATCCATCTTTGTGTAATTCTGCAGTCCAAATCCCAACAAGTGACATCAGAGCTATCGTTAGGGCACAGATCTGGATCTACAGGATTAACATCAATGGAAAATGTCAAGTTTGATATTGAAAAGTACTCAGGCAAAAATAATTTTGAGCTATGGAAGATTAAGATGATTAGTCTATTAACCAAGCAAGGCAAGGCAAGGCAAGGCAATGCTAAGGAGTTTAGTCAGGGGCCTTCAAAATGTTATTCTTGAGTCTGACTCCACCTGGGTCGTACGGTGTCTTTAAATGAGTTGTGCCCCCTCCTGGAAGTGGGCATATTGGCTAACCAGAATTGCTTCCCTCTTCAGCAGGGGATCCTTTCGTTTAGCTCACATTCTTCGGGAAGCAAATCGTCCGGTTGACAGCTCGGTGAAGCAGGGAAGCAAGCTACAGATCAACAGAATTTTTCTAGCATTTCCTCCTTACCTTGCGTCACAAGAGGCCAAATTCTTCTCAACAAAGCAGGCCTTGGGTCCATCAGAGAGCATGCGCCTAGACCTATTTTTTAGTCCCAGCTTCTCGGTTCTGGTTCCCGGGTCCTGGTTTAGTTTTTGTAGTTGGGTTGTCAGGCCCCTTTTTTGTATAGCATATGATAGGTGGGACAGGTTATTTTTCCCTGTTTCCCTCCGGAAGATCCTAGGCTGTATCTTTGCAAAGTTAATGACAGATACTTTTTGACAAAAAAAAGGAGGCAAAGCTAAGGATCTTGAGGAGCAGAAATTGACTATGAAAGATGAACAATGAGATATTCGTGATAGGAATGCTTTAGCCTCCATATGTTTATGTCTTACTGATAAAGTTGTCTATAATGTTTTGAGGGAGAAAACTGCGGCTAGTTTATGGGCGAAGTTAGATGATATCTATGTAAAAAAATCTTCTGAAAATCGCCCACACTTAAGGCTACAGTGGTATAACTTTAAGATGACAGAAGGTGGAGATCTAGAGGCACACATCAACAACTTTAATAAATTAGTTTGTAAACTGCTGGATATGGAGGAAGCGATCAAATATGAGGAACAAATATGTATATTGTTGAATTCTCTTCTGGCGTCGTATGAGTCATTCAAGGACACAATGTGCACCACAAATAAAATCTTAAGTGTCGACACCATTATCTCAGCCTTTCAAGGGAAGGCCATGAGAAAGCTAAACAGTGGCATAGGGACATCTTCCGATGCACTGCTTATGAGGGGAAGAAATACTGAGCGAGGTACAAGATCTTCAAGACCTAGATCCAAATCCAAGGGTAAGGACAAATGAAAATTAAATTGTTGGAATTATGGGATGACTGGACATATGAAAAAGGATTGTACCAATCCTAAAGTGAAGAAAGAAAACTTAGAGGCTTCTTCCAAGGGGGTCAATGTTGTCATATTTGATGAAGAGACAATTGGTGGTGATGTTCTGCCTATGTCCATGATTGGTCACTTCCACGATAATCATAAAGATAAATGGATCCTTGACACATGAGCTATCACATGACTCCTCATTGCAGTTGGTTCGCCGGTTATAAGGAATGCGATGGTGGATAGGTCTTTATGGGCAATGACAATGCCTGTAATGTTGTGGCTATTGGTACGGTGAACATTAAGATGTTTGATGGGATGGAGCGTACCTTGACTAATGTCAGGCACGTTCCTGATATAAAGAAAAGTCTGATTTCTCTTGATGTACTCGAGGCTATAGGGTGTAAGTTCACTAGTATTGTTGGTGTCTTTAAAGTTTCAAAAGGGGCACTCCTAGTTATGAGAGCGCAAAGGTACATAAACCTTTATAGGTTGATCGGGAGCACTTCAGTAGGTAGAGCGGCAACAACTATTACAGATTCCACGTCTCTAAGTATGTGGCATGCTCATTTGGGCCACATGAGCGAGCGGGGCATGAAGGTACTATCTAATCGTTGTTTGATTCCAGCTTTTAAAAATTCTGATTTAGATATATGCGAGCATTGTATATATGGTAAACAATCTAGATTATCTTTTAAAACTGAAAAACATGTATGTAAGGGAGTGCTTGATTATGTGCACTTTGACGTATGGGGGCTATAGCCAGAGGTTTCCGTTGGGGGTCGTCATGGTTTGTTTCATTCATTGACGATTACTGCAGGAAAGTTTAGGTTTACTTCATGAAATGTAAAGCTGAAGTTTTCACTATATTCAAATAATGGAAGACAATGGTGGAAAAACAGTCAGGGCGAAAAATAAAAGTTTTAAGGATTGACGATGGTGGAGAATTCATTTTCATTGAGTTTAATGAATATTGTAAGAATGAAGGGATCATTAGGCACAACACAGTATGTCACACGCCCGAACAAAACAGTGTGGTTGAGCAGATAAATCAGACTCTCTTAGAGAGGGCCTGATGCATGTTAAGTGATGCTGCGTTGGGCAAGGATTTATGGACTAAGGTCGTTAACACAGCTTGATATTTGGTGAACCGGTCTCATTCTACGACAATTGAATGTAAAATTTCAGAGAAAGTATGAAGTGGTCATAAGTTGGACTACTCAAATTTGCGTATATTTGATTGTGAGGCTTACTCTCATGTACCGTCAGTTGAGAGAGATAAGCTAGACCATAGAGCTAAAAAATATATTTTTGTTGGCTATGGTATTGGTGTGAAAGGTTTCAAGTTATTCGATAAGGTCACATGCAAAGTCATTACTAGCTGTGATGTCAGATTCAATGAAAGGTCCTTATTCCACAAGAATGATCAAGAGGAGTAAGAGGAACCAGAAAGGTTGATCGTAGACGTCTAGGTTGACATAGATGATACTTAGGCAGAGACAGATGTGCAGATAAAGGTATAGGATCAGGTGGAGCAGCCACCTGTGACAAGAAACTCATCGCGTGATCGCAGGATACCGGCAAGATATAGGGATGACTCTAATATTGCATATGCTCTTGTTACAGATAAGAGGGACTTGTTTACTATTCAGGAGGCTTTTAGTGAGTTACTGCAGAAAAGTGGAAGGTGGCTATGGATGATGAGATGAACTCGTTGCACAAAAATCTTACATGGGAGATGATGGAGCTTTTAGTGGGTCGAAAAGCGATCGGATGCAAGTGGCTATTCAAAAGGAAACAAGATAGATATAAAGCAAGGTTGCTAGTAAAAGGTTATGATTAGAGAGAAGGAATCGACTTCACAAAGATATTCGTGCCGGTGGTTAAGCAAGTCAGATTCTTGTTGGCGCTGGTTGTCCAATACGATCTCGAGATGGAACAGATGGATGTAAAGATTGCATTCCTACATGGAGAGTTGGAAGAGTAGATCTACATGACGTAACCAGAGGGCTAAGAAATTAAAGGGGAAAAGAAAAAAATTTACAGGTTAATGAGGTCGTTGTACAACCTGAAACAGTGGTCTATGCAGTGGTATAAAGAATTTAATTATTTCATGTTGAGTTAGAAATTTACTTGGAGTGAATACGATCACTGTGTCTATTACAAGATACCGAGTGATGGAAAATTCATCATCCTAGCATTGTATGTTGATGATATGCTGATCGTCTATCATTATATATCTGAAATCAACATACTGAAGACTCAGTTATCAGGGACATTCGAGATGAAAGATCTGAAGGCTGCAAAGATGGTTCTCGGCATAGATATTTATAGAGACAGGAAGAGGAACAGACTTTGATTATCACAGACAGAATACTTTGAAAATGTGCTGATCAAGTATGAGATGGACCAAACAAAGCCGGTGAGCGATCCCCACGCGACTCACTTCAAGCTTTCCTCAGAATAATTTCCTAAATTAAATGAGGAAAAACAGGTTATGTCTTATGTACCTTATTCGAATGCGGTTGATAGTTTAATATATACCATGGTCTGTATGAGACCAGATATTTCACAGGCAGTCGGTGTTGTGAGCAGATACACGTTAAACTCCGGCAAGCAACATTGGGAAGCAGTAAAATGGCTACTTCGATACATTTGAGGTATGAAAGATTACGTCTTAACTTTTAATAAGATAGAAATAAAGTTGGTAGGGTATGTGGATTCAAATTACGTAGGCAGTTTGGATTCCAAAAAATCGACTTCAAGTTACTCGTTTGTACTAGCAGGTGGAACAATCAATTGGATGTCGAAGCTTCAGTCCATGGTGACTCTTTCCATGACCGAAGCAGAATATATCGTAGTGATAGAAGCATTTAAAGAAGGTGTTTGGTTCAGAGGCATAATAAATCTGTTAAGATTTTAGCAGGAGGCCGTGTCGGTTAACTGTGATAGCGAGAGCACTATTAATTTGGCTAAAAATTCTGTTTATCACTCACGTACTAAACACATTAATGTTCGTCATCATTTTATCCGACATGTGCTTGAGGAAGGAGGCGTAACTCTGGAGAAGATTCATACCAGCGTGAATCCACTAGACATGCTCACCAAGGTTGTTCCTATAGAGAAATTCAAGTTCTGTGCAATTTCTCTAGGCTTGACGATGGCGTAAAAGGAAGACAGTTGCACGAGAAGCATTGATGAAGCTATAATACGAGGCAACGATAAGAGAAGAGGACAAGAAGCTACATGTTTGAAGATTGAAGACATGGTGGAGATTGTTGTATTTGATTTCTTAAATCTAATCAGATTTTGCGCAGATTTTTCGCGCAACCGCGAAAGCGCGAAATTTGTTTCTAATTTCGTTTATGATTCTTTCCGATTTTGTTTGAGATTCTTTCTACAACTATATATATGGGTATAAACGGGATTGGGAGGTATTATTCTAAGGTATTCTAAATATCTAAAAGGGTTCTAGGGTTTCAAGGGGTGGAGAAAATGTAAGGTTTGAGGCTGAGTGTACAATTGGGTCAGGTTGACTCGAAGATTTAACCTAACTTAACTCTTTAAAAAATTATTATTATTATTATTATTATTTTTTACACAGGTGCACACACCCTGACACACTCACGCCCCCGTGGGATTTCACCACCTATGGATACTCGAACCCTTGACCGGGTGTTGAAACTCCCAAGAGTCTACCACCGGAGCAAGAGTAAGGATCCTAACCCAACTTAACACGATATTTAATAATTATATTATAAATTTTAAAAATAATAATAGGAATAGGTATTTTACCATGAGAAATGCTCCAGTACTATCAGAGCACTATAAGTTACAGTGCTCCAAGTTGTACTGCAATCCTTAGACAGTCCAATCGTGGATCTGAACCGTCCATTAAGTTCAGACCACATTTCATAGGCTACCATACAAAAGTTGCTCTGGTAGGATAATCTAACCACCCTTGATTTGACCTTATTTTCTACAGCCATTCTTTTTCCAAGCCATGGATGGGATTGTTACAGTTGGTTAACAAAAGTGATTATTTAGAATCCTAAGCAATCCAAGATGAGCCCTAACAAATAGATGGATCAAATTGTTTATTGGATATATCTTTGTGTCACAATCTTGACCGTCCATATTAAAGACCATTGATCTAATGGTTAATATTTGGCAAATCAGTGTAATGTTTACATCGTAGCTCATGAAATGTCTGCTGGACCTTACCGAGAGTCTAGATCAGTTGATTGCATCGTCTAAGGGTTCCAATGCATTGCAACTTACATGTCATGCACGTACCCCTTTTCAAACCATCCGAATCATGTGCCCCACTATAGATGGATCGTAGATACAACGAACCATTGTCCACTAACAAAGGCGAGGGAGAGGTTCTTCATCCAAGCGATCTGATTTTGGGGGTATGCCCAATCTGATTTGAGGCAGGGCCCACAATTTGGATTTTGGGTCACATGAATGCGACACGTGTACGGATATCATACCTGATTCACGGCTGGAGGTATCTTGGCATGGGCCATCAGTTGCAATAGCTTCTTGCAAGAGAAGTTGCTGGCCCCGATAGACTTTGTGAGGCCCAGCTTTTGACACTCTTCCATTGCTTCCCACACAGATTTGAAATCCATGGGGACAAGATCCTTGCTGAAGTGAAGGCTTTTCCATCTGGCTTCATGCTCACGGGCATATGAATGAGATAGAGATCAAGGTCCTCCAACCCCATATTCCTACAAGAAACAGATACATTTTCAGTGGGGCCCATCTGGTCCAATGTAACGGTTGACGATGGGTGGGACCCATGTTGCTGGAAGTTCAGTCAATTCGAGTAGTCAATCTGATGAGTCAGCCGATTCTTAAAAAAAATTGTAGTTTTTTGTGTTTGGATACTGAGATCCTCTAGGAGAGGGGAGGCCTTGTCATCATTTAAACTATCTATTTTTCAATGATTTACAACCCATCTTTAAGATGCGAATCATCTAGGGCTTTAAGGGGCCCACCGTGATGTATGGCTTTTATCCACACCGTCCAGCCATTTTTCCATATCATTTTAGTATCTAAGCCAAAAAATGAAGCAGATTCAAAGCTCAAGTGGATCACACCAAAGGAAGAATGATACCAACCGTTGAAACCTTCCTAGGGCCACGGTTATGTTTATTTGCAGCCTGTCCATAAGGTCACAATGACCTGGATGAAGGATAAACACACATATCAGCTTGATCCAAAACTTCTGTGGGCCCTAAAAATTTTCAACGGAAGGCATTTAATCTCATATTGTGGTCCATTCACACCATGTCGGACAACCCAACATTTTTCAGTAAAGAAATCTTAATGAAAATAATAGTACGATTATTACTCTTAAGGGCCCGTTTGGCCGGTCGGATTGGAAGGGCTTGGATGGTATTGGAAGGGATTGAAAGTCAAATCCCTGGATTGGCCTGGCGTGCCAAACAGAGTTGGTGATCTGATCCTAATCCCATGGATCTTAAGACAATCCACTGACAACACCATCATTACCTTTAAATCCCATCCAATCCAACCTAATCCTTTCAAATTTGCCTGGGACGTGTTTGGTTTGAGGGATTGGAAGGAATGAGAAGGTTTAATCCCAGGATTGGCCGGGCGCGCCAAACAGATTGGATATAGCAATCCAGGGATATAGCAATCCCATGGATCTCCAGACAATCCACCGACAACACCATTATTACCTAGAAATCCATGCCATCCACCCTAATACCATTCAATCCCTCCTAATCCACCCGGCCAAACGGGCCCTTAAGGTTTTCTTGAGGGCGGGTACGACAAAGTGACGGTAGGTGTCCGTCCATCGGCGCTTGGAGGTGATGAAGAGCTCGTTGCGGCTCTTGATGATGCCACATCCAATCGCTTCCGCTGCAGCTTCGCCAAGTGGCCGCTCTGTCCCATATAGAAAGGCCATGTCGAAATGCCTATAACCTAGATGGATGGCCTGGATGATCGTGGACACAAGATCATCATCAGGGTTGTTGGTTCCGTTTGCTGTTCCCATTGCCAGCAATGGCATCTTCTCCCCCGAGCTAAGAACTTCTACTGGATTCCCACCCATGCTCTTTCATTGATGAATCACGTAGAAATTTTCGTGGGCTAGCTTATAGACAATGCATGGAATTCGTTTTGCATTCGTTTTGCTGTCTCCATATAGGAATGGACAGGGGCTCTGATGGGCCACCGTGAAGTATGGATTTTATCCACACCGTTCATCTCTTTTTCGATATCATTTTAAGGTACAAGCACAGAAAATGAGCCAGATCTAAGGGTCAAGTGGACCACACCATATGAAGGAGCGGGGTAATGACACCTACCATTAAAACCTTCCCAGGGTCCACCGTGATGGTTAATTGCCGCCCATCCTGTTCATAAGGTCAATGAAGGGAAAAAACAAATATCAACTTATATTCAAAACTTCCATGGCCTTCAAAATTTTTGGACAGTAGGTGTTTAATCCCTATCATGTGATCCGCTTGAGCTTTAGAGCTGCCTTATTTTTGAGATTGTACCCTAAAATAATATGGGAAAATGGATGAACGGTTTGGATAAAACTAATATATCACGGTGGACCCTCAGAGATCCCATCGTTTCTTATAGCGTGTAATATCCAATCCGCGTCCAGCGTCCTTTTTTTAAAAAGAATCCGGAACCTCTGCTTGCCACCAACAGGATTGTTCTTGTTGTTGCGATGTGATTAAGCCACATCATTATAGACTACAATTAAATTTAGAGGTGTACACGAGTCAAACGGAGTCTAGCTTTGTCAGCTCAGCTCGGTCCTTGAGCTTGACCAGCCAGCTCGGCTCGGTTTGGTCATCAGCTCGGGCCAGTCTTAGCTGAGATCGAGTTGAGTTCACCTGTAGAGCATTTTCACAAACACGTGGACTGCACTTTCAAAATCTCATTGTGTGTAAAAATACCTTGTAAGCAATATAAAAAATAAAATAAAAAAGTATTTGTATGGATCCGGATCCATTGGAAGAAAAGCTTTAATGGCTGAAATGAGGACGTGAATTGCCCATTACCTTGCATACAGCAAGTTTTTGTAAATTCACTCTATCAATCCGTCCACCATTTCTTAGGCTCACATTCTCCATTATTTCATATCCGTACCTTCTTTGCCACTAACCACACTTCATTGAGTCATTTCTTCAAACACTTGATGAGCAGCAACAATATCAAAGTAACTGAGTCACCCAACTGGTTCGATCTAATTTCTATTCGAGTTGAGTTTGATTTGAGTCAAGTCAAGCTTGGGCAAGCTTGAATTCGGTTCAAAATTTTTTCAAGCTAAAAAAACCAACTCGACTGGGCTTGAATTCGGTTTCGAACTGAGTTGAATCTTGCTTTTTCGAGTCGAGTTGAGCGAGCTAACCGACCTAACTCTGCCAGCGTACAACTCTACATTTAATGCAACATTGCTGTCAATGTCAATGATGATGTGGACCAATGACAACGTAGAAAACATAAAAATTCTGTTTATTGTAAGTAAAGGATTGTGTATTGTTTTCTTTTAACACTTTTGGAAGTGGCACGTGTGTTGCCGGTGCGGAGGAACCAAAAGAGAAAAGAGTGGAAGGTAAAATTAGAAAAAGGTGTTAGAAACGTGTGAAGAAAATAGCTATTTCCACTTCTTTTCTTGAATCCCAATCATCTGCTGGCCACAAATGAGAAATTCCTGTTTTCAAGAACCGTGGTCCACATCATCATAAGCATTGTCAGTACTATTATATTAAATACAATGTGTGTCCTATCATCACTAACATTATCAACACTGCTGTATTAAATGTAGCGTGTGATAATGTGGCCCAATCATATTGCAAGAAATAAGTTTTTTGTTCGTGGCGAACGGAAGATCTGGATTTTTTTCTTTGGTGTGGACTACTTCAGTCTTAGATCTGCATAGTTTTAAGGATGGCATTCTAGCGAAAGCATATGAAAAAGATATACGGATTGGATGTCATACGGCCATCATAGTGGCCCTGTATAGCTTTTGTTGTACGGTTCCTATCATTAGGGAATTTGGCCCAGGTGGGCCAGCAGACGCTTGATCCTGAGCCACGACAGGAGCAAAACTAACTCGTATGTTATGTACATGAATGGCCTGTAGATGCCGAATGGACGGCCAATACATATATTAAAGCCAAGGAGGTCCCTCCACCAGAGTTCTGGCAACCTTTCCGTCGACCAGAGTTCTGGCTACATTTTCTTTACAATGCTACGTTGACTCGTTTCACACGTGGAGATAAGGAACACGTGTCGAGACGGAGCTCGCTCATCAGCCGCCCCATCGTGTAGATTTCATCTATAAGGAATCGGAATACGGCCAATCTGGCCATCAGGTGTGCACTTAAAATTTGAATAGTTGGTAGTTTTTCTAACCGTTGATTTAGCCTGTATGCGCCCGGCTCGCTTGTTGGTACTATGGGCCTGATTTTTGAGAAATGGCATCTGCAAAGGTGGGATCACCTGATGAGCGGCTCCGATCCTGCAGATCCATGCACTGTTTCCAACATTCCTTGTGTGAGGTGAGTGCACTTGCAGAACCATGCCTTGTTTACGCAATGTAGGATTGTCTCCAGCACCCGCCACCAGGGATATCTCTGGTGG
Organism: Magnolia sinica; assembly: GCF_029962835.1. Lineage (NCBI taxonomy): Eukaryota > Viridiplantae > Streptophyta > Magnoliopsida > Magnoliales > Magnoliaceae > Magnolia > Magnolia sinica. Next base: position 69,117,871 of record NC_080587.1, on the reverse strand, counting down.
CACGACTCTGTGGGGCCACTCGTAATATATGTGTTTTATCCATGCCGTCCATCCGTTTTACAGCTCATTTTTGGGTTGCATATCCAAAATTTAAGTAGACCACGACACAGGAAACCGGGGGATTGAATATGCACTAATTCCAAGTTGTCAAAGAATTAAGTTAGAAACAAAGTCAAAGAAATGCATATTTGCTCGCTACAGGAAAGGTGTGAAGGGATATCATTTGTGGAACCCAAGTGCCCGCAGAATTATCAGAAGCTGTGATGTTCATTCTGATGAATTAGCCATGTTAACCAAGGGCTTGAAAAAGAAGAATGAAGAAGGGGTACATGATAATACCCAAGAATTTAAAGTGGAACCCATGGTTCCTTCGTTAAGCGAGTCTATTCCTAATGAGAATGGGGGTGTGGATTTTGATGAGAAAATGGTCGAACTGGAAGATCAAAATGAAGGATTAGAAGACTTCGAGAAGAAAGTGTGTCGAACTTACTTAGGCGTTCTAGGAGAATGATTCATCCACCAGAAAGGTACAAAGATTATATTGATCCAGAAACTCTTTATGCATTGACAACTATAAATGAAGAACTGATCTCTTCCTGTGAAGCAATTGAAGGCAATGACTCCCAACATTGGATGATGGCTATGGAAGAGGAAATGTCCACACTGAAAAGAAACAAGACATGAGTTTTGGCCAAAAGGTAGAAAAGCAATTGGTTGTGAATGAGTATACAAAATTAAGAAGGATGTGGAATGCAATCAAGCAGCTCTAAGGCTCGATTGGAAGAACGATTGCAAGAGGTGAATGGCAGCAGGCCCGTTCAAATGCTCCCCGAAAACATCCCCATACGCTATTTGCGGGAGACATCTCCTACGACACCTCAGTTGACGACCTCTACAGAATATTTGAGAGATATGGGAAAATCTCAGATGTATTCATACCTTCGAATCCCTCTCTCAATAGATCCTGCGGTTATGGCTTCATCAGATTCCTGTACGTAGAAGAGGTGAAAGCAGCATTGGATATCCTCAATGGTAAAAGGGTAGATGGTCTATTATTACGGTCCAAATGGCAAAGGCCTGATCTCAGCTAGCGCCCCTCAACCGTCCCCCTCCCTCCAGGGATAGATCCTTCAACACCGCAGAGATTCAGAGAGCGCCCCATAAGGAAGACAGATCTTTCATTGCAGTGGTGAGAGGCCAGGACTCTATTGGCACAATAGGTGTTCGATTAAATTCCACGGTGACTACTACATGCTCGGAAGGAGCTTAACTTAATGAAATCATGGCATGTGCTCATCTAAATGCCAAAGACAAATTTTTGGTAAAAGATGATAACAGAAGTGTGGCTCTGAAGTTGAGGGAGCTGAACTTGGCTCTAGTGGCCCACGCAGAGGATACCGAAATGCCAATTATCAAACTAATCCAGGAACTCAAACTCTCCAGTTATGTTTCCTCCGTCATAGACATCTCATGAATTGGCTAAGACAAATTCCTCATGGTCTTCAAAACGAGAATGAAACTCATTTCCTTCTTTTCGGATACCTTCCTCCACAAGAAGATGGGCCTGCTCAAAGTGGAGACGTGGTCTCGCAAATTCATTCCGGAGGCACGGGGGAGATGGATCCAACTCTATGGAATTTCAGCTCATGCCTGGATGGAATCAGTGTTCAGGGTGCTGGGGAGCAAATTTGGTGAGTTCGCTGAGGTAGACAGGTGCTCGCTTCTGGGCTCGCTTCTGGGCCTAGTCTAAGTGGCAACAAGAATCAGAGTAATTATTCACCCTGGGACAGATATTCACATGCCCAGGGGGCTCGAGGTGGCAGGTAAAGTCTTCCCGATATGGCCATCTATTGAAACAATAAATAACTGTATAGAGCCAGATTCAAAATTCCCAGGTAGACAGGTTGAAAACTAGGAATCCACCAAACAGTGGGTAGAGAAAGCGTTTTACTATCCGACCCCCACTAGAGGAGTTTGTTACTGCATCCATTCTCCTTCCCTCTCAGCCGGGATCAAGTCACAAGGGTCAGTTACTTGCCACAATTCAGGATCATCTCCCTCAGAAATCACCTGAGCAAGATACATTCTTGAAAGTAGCTCGAGTAGCGGCCACAAATACCTGTTGTCCTCACAGGGTCAGATCCCTAGAGACCACCCAACACATATCTCCACAGATGGAACAACGGCAGAGCTCAAATCCAACTACTAGGCCCAACCCCATCTTCAAACAGGCGTGCACCTCTCAACAGATGCACATGGATTTGCTATCCCAATCCCTTTCATCGCCTAGAAAAGCTCTCTCAGAAGGTAATAGTCCTCTGAAAACTGGAGCCGATTTTGAGGAGGACCTAGAGGACACCCAAACAGAGGCATGGAACACAGTGAAAGATAGAAAGGGGCTTGGGCTGTGGTGGTTGCTTGGCGATAGACCTCTCCCTGTATTTAAACCAACTTAATCAAACATCCCCAGTCTAGTCCCTCTAATGATGCTTCAGAGATGCTCAGACTACCCACATTCTACCTAGGCCTCTCCACCACTCCTCGGGGTAGAGGATCCTATCAGAGTAGGGGAAGATAGTCCTCTTTCTGCTCCCCAATGCTTCAATAGTGTGGAGTTTGTCTCCCCTCCGTCTCAGGCTCCTTCAGTTGGGATATTTGAAGACCCGATCCAAGGGACATGGAGTGGCCTCTGCCTGTCTGGGACAAGGCGTCCAGGCAAAGAAAATAGTCCCAGTGCTGGCCATGGAGAGGAGAACGTCCACTACATCTCCAGAGTTGCTGAGTCCTCTTTCCTTCCAGCGAAGCAGAGGACTAAGAGCTCTTACAAAGTGGCAGATGTCAACTGGTATGGAAGGCTACGTACATTGAAGTGCCAGGGCGAGATGTCATCAAAAGTTCTCCATGAATAATATTCTTATTTAGAATGCATGTGGGGTAGGGAATTAGCCTACGATTAGAACCATTAAAAGCTTAATTAGACAGTTTAGACCTGCTATCCTGGCTATTTTGGAACCTATGCTCAGGGATGAGAAGCAGATCTACACGGGGATGAAGCTGGGCTACCACTCCTCCTGCTCCAACGCCAACCAAGGTGGGGAGATCTGGGTGTTCACAGCGTCATTTCTAAATGCTGACCATGGAGGTGGGTCTTCTAAATGCTCCAGAGAAGGTATCTATATCCTATGTATATGCGAAATGCTCCAGAATATTGAGAAGAAAATTGTGGGAAGAGATGGCTCTCCTGAGCATGGGATACGTCTCTCCGTGGATAGTTTGCGGTGACTTCAACGCAGTGATCTCACAAGTTGAAAGATGAGGAGCTTCCTGCTTTGATACTAGAAGTGCGTCGGAATTTGCGGAGGGCTGAGCAATGCAGGCCTAGTTGATGCTCTATTTTCCGGGAACCGCTTCCCTTGGTGCAACAGTCAAATGGGCCATCCTAGGGTCTGGGCCAGGCTAGATAGAGTCTGCTGCAATTACCTCTGGCTGTAAAAATTCCCCTCTTTTCACGTCAAGCACCTCCCGAGGCAGAATTCAAACCACGCTCCTTTGCTTCTGGCTTTCCCCTCACCCTAGTTGTCAGGTCCCAAAGCATTTAAATTCCAAAGAATGTGGTGCAACCATGAGGGGTTCCATGATCTAATCAGGTCCGCCTGGGCAGCGCCTATTTCAGGGGATCCCATCCAAATAATCATCAGAAAACTCAAGCTAGCGAAACAAGCGCTCACGCACTAGAACACAGAGACCTTCAGTAATATTTTCCGGCGTATCCAATCCACTGCGACTGATCTCAACCGAGCTGAAGCTATTCCCCAAAATGCTGCTAATCTGGCCAGCCATCAGGAGGTCCAGAAAGCTAGAGAGGCCCTCTCCCACCTAGAATTATGTGAAGAAATCTTCTAGAAGTAGAAATCAAGAGTGCATTTTCTACAGGAGGTTGACCGTAACACCAAATTCTTCCGTTCTATAACAGCAGGCTGAGCCAGAAGAGCAGTAATTCAGGAAATTAAACTAGAGGGGGTGACAGTGCTATCGAGCCAAGCTAAAATCAAGGGGGTTGCTGTGCACTTCTTCCAGCAGCTCCTTCAGGAGAAGGTCGATCCCGCTTTTGGGGATTTCTTGGACTCCATCCTGAGGGCTTTTTCTAGCCAAGAAAATCATTTTCTCTTGCAGGAGCCTACCTTGGAGGAACTACATGCAGCGGTTCAAGCTCTACCACCTGATGGGGCAGCGAGTCCGGACGGGTTCTTTGGGGCGTTCTTCCATGATTGCTAGGACATTATTCGCCATGACCTCTTGAAGGCAGCTTGCTTCTTCTTTAGAGGTGGCAAACTCCCCAGAGCTCTCACAACCACGCTCATTTGCCTTATTCCCAAGATAAGCGCCCCCTCTACTTTTTCAGATTTTCGACCGATAAGCTTATATAAAATTTTCTCTATAATTATTGTGGTGAGACTGGGAAACATCCTCCCCAGGATTGTCTCCATCGAACAAGGTGCGTTTGTGCAGGGTAGGTCCATGGCGAAAGGTTGCGCCCTTGTTCAAGAAATCTTTCGGGACATCAAAAAGAAAGTCAGAGGTGGCAATCTCCTTCTGAAACTAGACATGGAAAAGGTGTATGATAGGCTAAATTGGGCATTCCTTAAAGAGGTCCTCGCCAAATCTGGTTTCCACTAGGATTGGATAGCATTGCTAGAAAAGTGCTGGGCGAATTGCTGGTTCTTAATTCTTGTTAATGGTAAAGCAACTGGTTTCTTCCACTTCTTTAGGGGCCTTAGGCAAGGAGACCTCATCTCCCTCGACTTGTTTATTCTTGTAGCTGAGGTCCTGAGCTGGGGCTTCCATTAGCTAGTGGTGGGAGGTAGCTATTAGCTCTTCAAGACACGCCCCAACTGCCCGAAAATCTCTCACCTCCTCTTTGTGGATGACATGATTCTTTTTGCGAATGATTCCATTAAGTCTTAGAGAAAGATCAAGAGATTTCTGAGTGACTACGAGAAGATATCGGGCTAAAAGATCAACCTCAATAAGAGCTTCTTCATCCCTTCAGCTGTGATGCTCGAGTCTAGAAGCAAGGTTGCCGCCTCTATCCTTGGCTTCGCTAGATCGGCCTCTCCTTTCACTTACCTGGGGGTGCTCATCTTCCATGGCAAGCCTAAACGAGCCTTCTTTCAGCCCTTGGTGGATAAGATCCAAACCAGAATTTCCAACTAGAAGAATAGGATTCTATCTCAAGCAGGGAGACTCACCCTCATCAACCACGTTCTGAATAGCATTCCCATTCACACGCTGACACCCATGGAGGTCCTGATCAGCATTCTAGCAGACTTAGAGAGGGCCTTTGTAGATTTCTTTTGGGGGTGGGAAGGCCCAAAGAAAAAGTGTCACTGGCGGAATTGGCAAAGCCTATCCCTCCCTAAATCAGAAGGTGGACTAGGCCTGAGGAGCCTGAAATCTGTCATGCAAGCTTTCAGGCTGAAACTTGCATGGACAACCTTGTTCAGAGGGAAAAAGAGCTGCTGGAGTAGCTTCGTGAGGGCAAAATACTTGCCAGATTTCACCAGCCTGAACACTCTCAGAAACGGCCCTGCTGCCTCGCCAATCAGGAAAAAGATCAGGGAGCTCTTCCCTATGTTGCATGCCAAGTCCCGTTAGCTGATTGGCAAAGGAAATGTGGACTTCTAAGAGGAAGATTGGTCAGGCCTCGGGCCTCTTCGGCATTGAAAACTGTAAAAGGCAGCAGCTGCCCTAGCCAACGTCCACGATTAGATTGGTCTGAATAGTTGGATCAAGCGGGCGAGGGCCTCGAGCTTCCTACCTCAAATTGTTATTGATCACATCGTGGACGAAGGTATCTACACCTCGACAGTTGAGGACAAACGAATTTGGCTAGCTGCGGCGAATGGCGAGCTTTCAGCGGCCTTGGCTTGGTAGAGTATCAGACCTTCTGCACCGAGAAAAAGTTGGGCGAAATGGGTGTGGTGCCCCAAAATCCCGTTGAAACTCTCCCTTCTTGTCTGGAAAATATTCCACAATGCAGTCCTGGTGGATGTTAGGCTATAGAGCAAGGAAGTGAACATGGTGTCCATGTGCAGTTGTTGCCCTCTGCCGTCCTCTCCAGACTCAAAATTAAGCGACCATGTCTTTGCTACGGGTGGGTATGCCAACAGAGTTTGGGATTTCTTTAGGCTCTGCTGTGGTATGCTGGAGCACACGACTGGCACTGCAACTGGTTGCGATCCAACGGTGGAATGTGGCCCACGCCTCCTTGACCTCGCTTAAAGGCTTGATTCCCATATATATTTTTTTGGGAATTGTGGAAGGCCAGGAACATCAACCGGTTCAAAAATGGTGGCATTAAAGCCTCTGATGTTATTCACGGTATCATTTTCTGGATCCATAGGGTCATCGCCTCCCAGCCCGCTCCCAGCCCGCTAAGAAATTTGTCTGTAGCAATGTTAAATGCCTAGCGGATTCTAATCCCCCATCCTAACACCCCGAAGGTTACCATAGTGAAATGGGTCAGACGTTCTACTGGCTAGATTAAACTAAATATGGATGGCTCTGCCAGAGGGAACCCGAGTCTCTCAGGGGGTGGCAGTATTGGGAGAGACGACGACAATGTCAACTTCCTATTTGGCTTCTCCTATGGGTACAACCTCGGCTCTAACGCTAGGGCAGAGATAAAAGCCATCCTAGATAGGCTCATTTTATCTTCCCAATTGGGATTCCTTAAGAGTGCAGGTGGTGAGCGACTCTAACGCTGTGGTGAGGGCCCTGTCCAATGCTTCTAACTCTTGTTAGTCCATCTGGTACTGGAAGGTGAGAATCAAACTCATCTCGCGAGACTTGGAAGTGTAGATAGCCCATACGCCAAGAGAGGCTAACTTGGTTGCTGATAGCTTGGCTAGGCTAGGGGGGGAAACCCAAGTAAATTCCACATTTCATTCTCAGAATTCCCTTCTGGCCTCCATCCAAGGTCTTTTGTTTCGCGATAAAGCGGGCCTAGGTAACCTGTGGGTCGCCTAACCCAGGCTCTCATGTTTTTTTTTTTTTTTTTTCTTTCGATTCTTTCGGTCCTTTTCGTTCATATGATAGGGGGGCCCATTCCTTTTTGCTATTGGCCCACTCTAATGTAGTCCTGTAAGCCGTTTTCGACGCTTTTCCTTGGAAAAAGAAAAGAAAAGAAGAAGAAGAAGAAGGATGTGGATGGAAAACCAGAAAGGTATAGGGCAAGGCTAGTTGCCAAAGATTTAGCACAAAGAGAAGGAATTGATTTCATTGAGTTTTTTTGCCAGAGTTGTCAAATTGGTATCCATTTGTTTTGTACTTTGGCTCGTTGCTTACATGACTTGGACCTTAAGCAAATGGATGTGAAGACGTTGTTCTTGCATGAGGAACTTGAAGAAAAAGTATACATGCAACAAGCAGAAGGATTCATAAAAAAAGGAAAAAGAAAATCTTGTGTGCAAGTTGAATATATCCTTGTATGGATTGAAACAAGCATAAAAACAATGGTATAAATAGTTTGACTCCTTCATGATAGGTATTGGATACTAGAGAAGTGAATATGATCATTGTGTATATATGAAATTTTTTGGTGATGGATCTTTTCTAATCTTGTTCTTATATGTTGATGACATGCTTTTGGCGAGCAAGGACATGGTTAAGATAGATGAACTCAAGGGCCAATTGAATAAATCATTTGAAACGAAGGATCTAGTACCGGCACGTCAAATCCTTGGAATTAAGATTCATCAAGACCAGAAATGTGAGATTTTATCACTTTCTCAAAAGGGGTTCATTAAAAAGATTCTCCACAACTTTGGCATGTGTAATTCAAAACCGGTAAAGATATCTTTTGCTCCATATTTCATATTATCTTCCAAGCAGAGTCTAATTTTAAAAGAGGAAAGGCGTTACATGACACACGTGTCTTATGCTAGTGTGGTTGAAAGCTTAATTTTTGCTATGGTTTGCACTAGACTAGACATAGCTCATGGAGTTGACATACTAAGCAAGTTCATGGGAAATCCAAGTAAAGCTCATTGGGAAGCCGCTAAATGGGTTCTTAAGTACTTGAGAGGCACATGTGATTAGAAGATTACATTTAGCAAACATTCTAAGAAGATGCAAGGTTTCGTTGATGCAAATTTTGCCGGTGATCTTGACAAGAGAAGATCAACAATGGGATATGTTTTTCATTTTCAAATGGGTTGGTCCGTTGGATGACCAAGCTTCAAGGGACGGTGGCAGTGTCTACTACAGATGTCGAGTACATGAAAACTATAGAAGCATGCAAAGAAGCAATTTGGCTTCAAGGTCTATTTGGTGAGATGGGTGTTGATTCGAAGCCTATGGATTTATATTGTGACAACATAAGTGCAATTCACTTGGCTAAGAATCCCATCAATTGCAAGAGGACCAAGTACATTGCAGTTTGACATAACTTAATTTGGCATGTCATGTAAGAAGGAAAAGTTTGTTTGTTGAAAATTGGAACAAAGGAAAATGTAGTGGACATGCTCACAAAACCAGTGCAAATGGAGAAGTTGAATTGAAGCTTGACTTCTCTAGGCTTCAAAGCAAGGTCATGATGGCCGATCGTGGGATTGAGGCTGATCTCCTTAGTAGGCGGGTAGATGGCCTAAGCGGTTTTTTTTTTTTTTCTCTCTTAGCTTTGGGCTTGTACATGGTGAAAAATGAAAGATGGGGGCCATCTTTTTTGTCGGTCCCTGCCCGAATGTGTGATACTGTTGATTGAGTTCGATAATTTTTTATTTTTATTTTTTAAAAGAAAGAAAGTGTTTTTGTTATCAAGGTGGAGATTGTTGAATTAGTGATATTAAAATTACTTGAGCTTTTCTCCCTCTCAAGCCCATGTAAATCATGTTTGACTTGAGCAAACAAAGCCCAAATTGATTGTAGACCCTTGAAGGGGCAATTTTGGTATTTCACTCCTAAAAAGATAGCTTATAAAGTAAGTTATGTTGGGCTTGAGGTAGAATTCCAAATTTGTGTGTGAGCAAGGGTTTTCTCTCATAGGAAAGAAAATGGCTCAAGAGGGATTTCTTCTACAAGGAAAGGTTTAAGATTTTCCAAGGTCTCCCAAAAGAAGCTACTTTTTCTTCCTCTTAAGGTGTTCTTAGTAAGAAGGGTCATTGCTAGGATTACAATGGTGGAGGTATCTCTCTTTCTTTGAGATTGAGTTCAAAGGGTTTTGTAGCTGAATCATTAGGGAAGTTACTCTTTTCCTTGTTCCTTATAATCGTTGTATTTAATGTCTTAAATCAAGTCAGAAAGTCTGTGGATGCCATCGATAGTTTATTCGATGTTACCTTCGATGGCATCAAAAGTGCTCGATCCCATCGAGATTTTCCTAATTTTCTCCAATTGGTCACTAACCTATCTGGGTGCTTTTTCGATGCCATTGATGGATGTTCGATTGAACCTTCGATGACATCGAAGATGGATCAATGCAATCGAGATTTTACAGAAAATCAGGTTTTGTCTCTAAATAGTTTGGGTGTTAGTTCGATACCATCAAAGGATAAGTTTCGATGACATTGAACGTTCTCCGCAGAATTTCGTGGATCTGCCACATCTGTAAAATTTGTTTTCGATTTTGTTTGGGATTCTCCCATAGGTTATAAATATGGGTGTAAACGGGATTAAGAGGTATTCCAAGGGTTTCTAAATCATTATAGGGTTTCAAAGGGGTGTAACAAGGGTGAGATTCGAGGTTGTTTGAATAGGGTAAGCTCTTTTCTCTTTGTAATTTCTGCTTTCATAGTGATCATCTGTCGCTTTGTGTCGTGATTTTTTCCCGAGAGAGTTTTTCCACGTTAAATCGCTGTGTTCTTCTTTGTGTTTGCTTGGTGTTATTTGATTGCTATCTTAGATTCATCTCCATGTGCTTCTGCGGTTCCCTTAACAATAATCTCTCTTTGTAATAGTGAATTATTTCTTTGCCGAATTACTCGTGGAGTAGTTGAAATAGTGAACCACGTAGATATCTTCTGTCATGCCTTGTGTTATTTTTATTTTACTTTTTCTTTAGTATCGTGGACAAATAGTACTTGGGTTATTTTGTGAGTCGTTGAAGCCAATTTTATAACGTGGTATTTCGGTTTCAGAGGTCGATAAGCGACGGTCTTAGTCACAACACTTACCATGCCTTGAAAGTGCACCTAGATCCAAACATTCCAGAGTAGAATATCCATGTCACTTATCGGGTAGAACCCATGACATTCTCTATATCAAAAGTCAATCTAGTTTAACCATTCTCTATATCAAAATTCAATCTAGTTTACTCGCCATCTACAGCAAACAATTAAATTAAAAATCCGAAGCAGAGCATTATTCATCTTTATCATTGTTCATTAATAGTATCCATATCCTCCATGTTTGATTATTTTACATGCTTGTGAAGCCCTGTGTTGGGGATTGTGCTGCAGAATCACATAGAGGTGGATCTAGGATAGTAATCTAAGAGCACCAAGTAAACACAAGAGAACACAAAGATTTAACGTGGAAAACCCTTTTGGGAAAAAACCACGGCACAAAGCGAGAAATTTTCACTATGAAAATAGAAATTACAAAGAGAAAGGACTTACCATACTCGAGCAATCCTCAAATCTATCCCTTGCTCCACCCTTTTAGAAACCTTAGAACCCTTTTAGAAAGCCCTAGAATCCCTTAGAATACCTCTCAATCCCGTTTACACCCATACATATAGTTGTAGAAAGAATGCTAAACAAAATCGGAAAGAATCTTAAACGAAATCGGAAACAAATTTCTCACTTTCACAGTTTTGTGAAAAAATGTGCGCAAAATCTGATTAGATTTAAGACATCAAATACAACAATCTCCACCATGTCTTCAATCTTCAAATATACAGCTTCTTGTCATCTTCTCTTATTTCTGTCTCTCATCATTACTTCATCAGTGCTTTTCGTGCACACTTCGTCCTCCTATTACGCCATCGCCAAGCCCAGAGAAGTTGCATAGAACTTGAACTTCTCTGTAGGAACAACATTGATGAGCATGTCTGCTGGATTCACCCTGGTGTGAATCTTCTTCAGAGTTACGCCTCCTTCCTTAAGCACCTGTCGAATAAAATGGTGACGAACATCAATGTGTTTAGTACGAGAGTGATAAACAAGATTTTTAGCCAAATTGATACTGCTCTCACTATCACAATTAACCAGCACGACCTCCTGTTGAAGTCCCAACTGATTTATCATGCCTCTTAACCAAACACCTTCTTTAAATACTTCTGTTACTGCCATATATTCTGCTTCGGTCGTAGAAAGAGCCACCATGGACTGAAGCTTTGACATCCAACTAATTGCTCCACCCACTAGTACAAACGAGTATCATGAAGTTGACTTTCTGAAATCCACACTGCCTGCGTATTATGAATCCACATACCCTACCAACTTTGTTCTCGTCTTCTCAAAAGTTAAGACGTAGTCTTTTGTAGCTTGAATATATTGAAGTAGCCATTTCACCGCTTCCTAATGTTGCTTTTCGGGGTTTGACATGTATTTGCTCACAACACTAACTGCCTATGAAATATCTGGTCTTGTACAGGCTATGACATACATTAAATTGCCAACCGCATTCGAATAAGGCACATGAGACATAATCTGCTTTTTCTCATTTGATTTAGGACATTGTTCTGAGGAAAGCTTGAAGTGAGCCGCATGGAGAACGCTCACTGGCTTTGCCTGGTCCATCCCATACTTGATCAGCACCTTTTCAAGGTATTCTACCTGTGACAATCAAAGCCTGCTTCTCTTCCAGTCTCTATGAATATCTATACCGAGAACCCTCTTTGCAGCCCCCATAGCTTTCATCTCGAATGTCTCCGATAATTGAGTCTTCAGTACGTTGATTTCAGACATATCATGATAGAGGATCAATATATCATCAACATACAATACTAAGATGATGAATTTGCCATCACTTAGCGACTTGTAATAGACACAGTGATTGTATTCACTCTGAGTAAATTTTCGACTCAACATGAAAGAATCAAATCTTTTATACCACTGCCTAAGTGACTGTTTCAGGTCGTACAATGACCTCATTAACCTGTAAACCTTTTTCTCTGCCCCTTTAACTTCGTAGTAATCTGGTTACTTCATGTAGATCTGCTCTTTCAACTCCCCGTGTAGGCAAGCAGTCTTGACATCCATCTTTCCAGTTCAAGATCGCATTAGGCAACCAGTCCTAACATAAATATGATGGATACTTACTTAACTACTGGCGTAAATATCTCTGTGAAGTTGATTAATTCTCTATGAGCATACCCCTTCACTACCATCCTTTCTTTGTATCTATCCTTTTTTCCTTTTGAATAACCACTTGCATCCTATCGCTTTTCGGCTCACGGGAAGCTCCACCAGCTCCCTTGTGTGATTTTTTGTGCAACGAGTCCATCTCATTATCGACAGTCGCCTTCCACTTTTCTGCATCATGCTCATCAAGAGCCTCCTGAATAGTTGACGGCTCCCCCTCATTTGTAATGAGGGTATATGCGATATTAGAGTCATCCCTGTATCTTGCCGGTAACCTGCGATCATGCAGTGGATTCCTTCTCATAGGTGGCTGCTCCACCTGCTCTTGTACCTCTATATGTGCATCTGTTTTTGCCTGAGTATCATTTGCGTTAATCTGGATGTCTACGATAAACCTTTCTGGTTCCTCTTACTCCTCTTGATCATTCTTGTGGAATAAGAAGCTTTCATTGAATCTAACGTCACGGCCAATGATGATCTTGCGTGTGACCTTGTCGAATAACCTGTTACCTTTAATACCAACACCATAGCCAACAAAAATATACTTTTTAGCTTTATGCTCTAACTTATCTCTCTTAACTGACGGTACATGAAATATGCACAAATGTGAGTAGTTCAGCTTATGACCACTCCATACTTCCTCTGGGATTTTACATTCAATTACCGTAGACGGGGACCGGTTTACTAAATAGCAAGTTGTGTTAACCGCCTCTTTCCATAGGTCCTCGCCTAACGCAACATTACTTAATATGCATTTGGCCTTCTCCAAAAGAGTTCGATTCATCCGCTTAGCTACACTTTTGTTCGGCGTGTGGTGCAATGTGTTATGCCTGATGATCCCTTCATCCTTGCAATATTCATTAAACTCAGTGGAAGTAAATTCTCCACCATTGTCAGTCCTTAAAGCTTTTATTTTTGGCCCTGATTGTTTTTCCACCATTGCCTTCCATTGTTTGAATATGGTGAATACTTCGAATTTACGTTTCATAAAGTAAACCTAAACTTTCCTGGAGCAGTCGTCAATGAATGAAACAAACTATGACAAACCCTTAATGGAAACATCTGGTGATGGCCCTCATACGTTAGAGTGCATATAATTAAACACTCCCTTACATACATATTTTTCAGATTTAAAAGATAATCTAGATTGTTTACCATATATATAATACTTGCATATATCTAAATCAGAATTTTTAAAAGCTGGAATCAATTAACGATCAGATGGTACCTTCATGCCCCGCTCGCTCATGTGGCCCAAACGAGCATGCCACATATGTATAGACGTGGAATCTACAATAGCCGCTGCCGCTCCACCTGCTGAAGTGTTCCCGATAAACCTGTAAAGGTTTCCGTGCCTTTGCGCTCTCATAACCACGAGTGCCCCTTTTGAAACTTTAAGGACACCATCAATACTAGTGAACTTGCACCTTATAGCCTTGAGTGTAACGAGAGAAATCAAACTTTTTTCATATCAGGAATGTGCCTAACATCAGTTAAGGTATGCTTCATCCTATCAAACATCTTGATGCTCACAGTACCAATAGCCATAACATTACAGGCATTGTTATTGCCCATAAAGACCTGTCCACCATCACATTCCTTGTAACTGGTGAATCAACTCCGATGAGAAGTCATGTGATATGATGATCCCGTGTCAAGGATCCACTCATCTCTAAAATTGTCATGCAAGTGTCCGACCATAGACACGGACAAAACATCACCTCCACTTGTTTCTTCATCAGATGTGACAACATTGGCCTCCCTGGAAGAAGCCTCTGAGTTTTCTTTATTTGTTTTAGGATTTGTGCAATCCTTCTTCATGTGTCTATTCATCTCATAGTTCCAGCACTTTAGTTTTCCTTTGCCTTTACCCTTGGATTTGGATATAGGTCTTGAAGATCCTATACCTCACTTAGTATTTCTTTCCCTTGTAAATAGTGTATCGGAAGATGTCCCCATGTCGTCGTTTAAGTTTCTCATGGCCTTCTCTTGAAGGGCCCAGATAACGGTGTCGACACTCAGGGTTTTATTTGCGGTGCACATTGTATCCTTAAATGACTCATATGATGCCGGAAGAGAATTCAATAACATACATGCTTGTTTCTCATCTTTAATCACTTCCTTCATATCCAACAGTTTGCAAGCCAATTTATTAAAGTTTCTGATGTGGACTTCCAGATCTCCACCCTTTACCATATTTGAGGTATACCACTGTAGCTTCAAGTGTAGGTGATTTTCAGAGAATTATTTCGCATAGATATCTTCTAACTTCGCTTATAAATTAGCCGCAATTTTCTCCCTCAAAACATTGTAGGAACCTTATCCGTAAGACATAAACGGATGGAAGTTAAAGCATTCATGTCAAGAGTATTCCAGCTTTCCTCATTCATAGTCAATTTTCGCTCCTTAAGAGCCTTAACTTCGCCTTGCTTGGTTAATAGACTAATTATCTTGATCTTCTATAACTCAATATTATTTTTGCCTGAGTACTTCTCAATATTAAACTTGGCATTTCCCATTAATGCTAATCCTCCAGATCTAGATCTGTGCCCCAACGATTGCTCTGATACCACATGTTGGGGATTATGCTGTGGAATCACACAGAGATGGATCTAGGAGAAATCCAAGAGCACCAAGCAAACACAAGAGAACACATAGATTTAACGTAGAAAACCCTTTCGAGAAAAAACTACGGCACAAAGTTACAGATCTTCAATATGAAAGCAGAATTACAAAGAGAAAGGACTTACTAGACTTTTTTTTTTTGGGAAAAGGTGGCATAATGCCACTATTTTCATTGAAGAGAAGAACATGTACAGGGGGCTCAGAAAAAAAAACACCGAGACCCCGGGAGAGACGTTGCACATTCGGGAGGGCTAGGCAACTAGGCCCTCCTATCATATCGAGGAAAAGGAAAGAAAAAAGAAAAACCTATGACGTGCGCAGCACGCCAATCCCTATCCTATCAAGGACGAACTCCCCACGGGAAAGGGACGGGAGATCAGAAGGCACCTGGAAAATCTTGTTCTGCTAATTGTTACTACCCCAGCGGGCCAGACTGTCAGCCACCCTGTTAGCCTCAAAGACTTACTAGACTTGAGCAATCCTCAAATCTCTCCCTTGCTCCACCTTTTTAGAAATCATATAACCTTTTTAGAAATCCTTAGAATCCCTTATAATACCTCCCAATCCCATTTACACCCATATATATAGTTGTAGAAAGAATCCCAAACAAAATCGGAAAGAATACTAAACGAAATCGGAAACAAATTCTGCACTTTCGCAGTTTTGCGAAAAAATCTACGTAGAATTTGATTAGATTTAAGACATCAAATACAACACCCTGACCATCAACATTCAGGGACATGCACAGATATGAAAGAAGTATGTGATACACCCAACACACCAAACCTCTCTCTTTATTTTTCTCTCTCCTGAAACCTTAACCCTAAGCCTAACCCAAAGGTCTTGCAATGAAAGGAAGGAAATCGAAGGCTGAAACGGTTAAAAAAGCTGATAGTAGGCTCTCTATAAAGAGGAAAGCAACCGATAAAGTGAGCACGAAACAAGTGAAGAAGGAGAAACCTGGAAAGGATCCTAACAAGCCGGAAAGGCCTCTGAGCGCCCTTATCATTTTCATGGAGAACTTTCGGAAACAGTTCAAGGAGAAAAATCCTGGCAACAAATCCGTTGCTGCTCTCGGTAAGGCTGCTGGAGAGAAATGGAAGTCGATGTCGACATCTGATAAAGCACCGTATGAATCTAAAGCAGCTAAGAGGAAGGCCGAATACAACAAGGTTATGGCGTCTTACAATGAGGAGGAATCTGACAAGTCGAAGTTGGAAGTAAATGATGAAGATGATGAGGAAGAGAGTGGAGAGGAAGAGGATGATGACTAGGCAGATAAAAGGGGGCGAAAAAATGGGAAGCAGAGATGTGTAGGTTTGTAGTACTTCTGATCAAAATCTCATGTGATTACGATAAGGAAAGTTGTTTTTGGGTTTTTTCCGTTCTTTGCAATTGTTTCTGGATGTTTCTAGTAGCTTATGGCTGTATCCTGGCCATTCGTTGATCCTGTACTTAACCTTTCGCTTCATGCTTCAACAACTCAGGTGTAGTTTTCTGTTTCTGGCCCTATCTCTACAAGATCTCTGCTATTGGTTCCCAAACATAATTAGTTTGGTTTGGTTTTCTCTTAGAAAAAAAAAAAAAGAAAAAAAGTAGGAGAAAAAAGTGTGTGATATATGAGCTTTCCATCTGGTTGGAAACAGTGCTTAAATCTTCGCTTGGAAGGTTAGGCAGTTTCAGCTCTCAATGTACAAAGTAAACTGGAAATTAAAATGATTATATCTTTCCGTCGATTTGTTTCATATGCTGTCTCCCTCATGCGTTGTGCAATGGCCTAATTTTTGGGCCGTAAGATCTAAAAAGTCTAACCCACGCCTTAAGGAAATCCCAGATCTTACATGTGTTCCATATAGGCCCATATGAGGAATTATAGCAAACCGTTCTATCACACACACCCACACAGACACACACATGCGCGTGGCAATAGATAGAGTTACGTTATTCCTCTCCGTCCCATAGCTCCTCTATTGTTTTGAATGGCCCACCTGGAGAAACGAAGAATTCTCCCGAAAGTCCCCTACGCTGTGAAATCTGACTGATTTCTTGCAAATCTTGCTCACTCAATTCCCAATCGAAGATCTGAAGGTTCTCTTTCATTCTCTCCTTGTTGAAGCTTTTCACCACCACACTCACTCCTTGCTCATGCAACCACCTTAGAGAAACCTGTGTTACATGTAATATTGATACATGTCAAATACTACACGAGGAAGAAGATGTTATAGTTAGTTTAGTGAAAAAACGATATTGGCTCCATTTGCATCACCAACATGTTAGACATAGTGGCAATAAAAACTCATATTGGAAAGAAGATTCGTTTCTCAATGGATCTCCATCTTGGGTGGGAATTTTGGACCCTAGATTTAGCATTACTTGTAAAGGGTTTACGAAGAAGATGATTATGACAATGCCAATGACGACAATGACAATGATCGCATATCTAAATCCACATGCAAAAATCCAAATTAGGGAGGAAACATCCAAAATCTTGAATCGAGAAGAAGAAGAAAGAAAGATGGTGGTGGTGATGATGATGATAATAGAATGATGGTGATGATGGAAGCTAAGAAAAATATTCCACAAATCAACGCCCGAGAAAAGGCCAAAAATGAAAACCCCAGAAATCCATGCCTAAGAAAATGCCAAAAAAGAATTCAAAAAACCCCACAAATCGATTCCAAAGAACATACTCAAGAATCCAAAATTGAAATGAAGAAAATCTTGATTTGAGAAGAAGAGGAGTGATGTAAAACGTGTCACAGATACATTCCTAAAGTGGTTAGACCAAAAGAAGGTGGACCATAAATTGATCATAACTTTTGATCTGGGTATCATTGCGGTGCACCAGACCGAGTATCATGAACCGAAGTAGAATGAGAACTGAAGGACGAGTTCTTTTGAGGTGGAGGGGACTGATGTAGAGTGGGTCGCGGACACTTTCATGCCCAAGATGGACTAGAGAAGGCCTGATCAGAGGCAGAAATCATCATGACCATCAAAACCTTAAAATAAGCATATCTCGCAAACCGGAATGAGTTACTTGACGTATCATATACAATTTTGGGTAGGACGAGCTAATTTAACCAACCAACCTGGCTATGCCGGGTTTCCCATGCCGAATTTACGAGATTCCATCCTATGGACGGTCAAATTTCATGTTTATTTTCATTTTTGCTATTTTTAGTAAGTTTTAGTTTGATTATAACTCTTCATCCGTTGGGCTTCAGGAGTTGTGTCCAACATGAAAAGTGCTTAGAATAATTAGGAGAATAACATGGTTAAGCCACATAGGACACTTACTATAAAAGTAAATTTACTATATTTATAGTGAGTTACGAATTTTAGAGAATTTTAATTATAGTTTGCTTCTGATTTCTCTCCCATTGCTTGGTCTCCCTATTTAAAGGGTTGTGAACTCCTTTATTTCATCTATCAATCAATCAATTAAATTTCGAATTTATTAGAATTTATTTCTATTTTCTTGCTTTCTTTCCTCGTGGATTCGAGAAGTCTCTGTGAGGAGTCCAGAGAAGCTCCATGGATTCAGAGTAGTTATCCTTGAGGAAGATGGTAATCGACCTCATCACGTTCATCCCTGCGTCAAGGAGAGAGGAGAAAGAGGAGCAAAATTGAGATCCTAACCATCGACTACGTAAAAAAATAATTATATAAAAATAAGAAAGGACTCTTCTAGTCAACTTGGGACTCACGTGGTTGACTCAACTGATTATTGATAGAGTCTTTTGCTAGGTACTAGTTTGCAAACTTTTTTTTTTTTACACATGCACCCGACACACACCCTAGTGGGATTTCACCACCTATGGGTCATGAACCCATGACCTCGTGTTTTTTTGTTTTTTTTTTTTTCTCTCTCTGTTGGTGTCTTTATAATTTGTGTCTTTGTATGGTACATCAAATCATCGAAAAGGATTATATTTTTCATGAACCTAGGCAATTTATTTTATTTTATTTTATTTTTATTTTTTATGAAACTTGGCAATTGCTAAATTGAGGTAGAGAGAAAGTTGATAGTTATTGAATTAACAAATAATGAAAATAGGAAAAAAGGTGAAAGATAAAAATGACTTTTTATTGAAAATTTAAACAAAAATTTTGATTTTACTAATAATTGCCTAAACTGTATAAACTTCCTAAAACATAAAATTGCTAATGCATGGAGAAAGAGGATATCATTGTCTTTTTTTTTTTTTTTTTTTCATGAATAGCCTATACATACATATGGAAAGAGAAAATCCCTATAAAACAAGAATAAAGTTGATATTATTGAATGATTGCCATTTACAACTTATCTAATAGCTTTAGGTAAGCAGAAGAGTCTAGACTCCTAATCTAACTCGAAATAGGAAGCTTTTCTGAAATGGTAAAATTTTAAAAAAATATTACAAGTTATCTAAAATCATAAGAGATCTTACATGACCAAAACAAGGACTCTAGATACAATTAGATTCAAAATCCTAAAAAAAGAAGAAGAAGCAAAGCTTGTTAAAAATAAACTAAAACCTTGACCTTTAAAATGATTGAAATTTGAAAAGTCGTTTAAGGGCCAATGAACCTTAGATGATTGAATAAATAATAAAGCTCGTGAATAACTTTCTAACAACATGTTATATGTGGAAAATGGATTAATGATTGTTAGTTTCTGGTTTTTGAAAGCTATAGTGTGCATTTAGGCTATTTTAACACTAATAAAACCTTCTGGTCGGAGTTTGTGTGATCCTAGCCTTACATTGAATCGTATATCAAAATAGCATCATCTATTCTTTTGCAAAGAAGTGGAGTTGACTATCGTGGGGCTCATGTAGTGTGTTTATGATATCTAACCCTTCCAACAGTTATATCCCACAATAATGACCACATGAACAAAAGAAACGCTGACAAAGGCATTTTGGTCATTCACATCGCAAGAAGCGCGTTTAAGGACCTCAAAAAGTAAAGGGCATTGTTTGGGGTAAGTTTGTTTACAAGCCATATGCGCATGTACATGCTTTACAGATAAAGCATCTTATTAGGAACATTTTTGCACGTATAAATACTTCACTATGTAAGTAGTTTATCACGTTTCTCTTTTGGTCTATTTACCTATGCAAATCATTTTGCCATATTTATCGTGGTGTTGCATACAAGTGTGGAAATCTGTATTCAAAGTATGTTGGATATAATATGTAATGCAAGGAGGACGTGTAGAGGTCGAGCATCGTCTTCCTCAAGGATAACTACTCTGAATCCATGGAGTTTTCCTAGACTCCTCACAGAGACTTCTCGAATCCATGAGAAAAAGAAAAAAAAGAAATAAATTATATAAAAATCGTAATTTGATTGATATATGAATAAATGAGTTTACAAGCATTAAATACGGATACTAAGCTATAAAAGAAGTTTCAGACTTAAACTACAACTAAAACTCCTAGAAATCGCGACTTACTATAAATATTTAACTTATTATTTATAGACGGTTGTGATTTTTTTTTTTTTTTTTTAATTTAATTTTATTTTAATCTAGACCAAATACATTCATTGAAGTAAGGTTTACAAATGTACTTCGGGAGGGGCCGACAACAACAAAAAAAGGAGGGGCCCTCCTATCATGAGAAAGGGAAAGAGAACTACCAAAAAACAGCAGGAGGGAAACTACCCCTGCACCGGCCTATCACGCAAAAAACCCAGCCCCACTTGATCCAGAAAGAGTAGGCCTCTCGTAATGCGAGGGAGGTTTGGAACATTTGAGAAGAAAGAGCGGGCCTGGCTTTCGCTACCTCTGGGCTAGGCTATCGGCGACCCCATTAGCTTCTCTAGGGCAATGGGAAAAAGACATACATCTGAGATTTCAGGTGCTGGATCCTGGCCCACCAGTAGTATAGGTTCCGGGGAGGGGAGGAGATCCCATTGAGGCTGTCCACCACTATCTTGGAGTCACTCTCGACATCCACCTTGCGAAACCCTCTAGACAGACAGAGAGAAATACCCTCCCAAATGGCCCGGATCTCATAGATGGTCGTGATTCCTACTAGTGTGCATGGTTTTCGGCCAAAAATTGTAAGTGTCCTATTTGGCTTCACCATGCTATTCTGCTAATTTTTTAAGCACTTTTCATGTTGGGCGCAACTCCTAAAGCCCAACGCATGAAAAGTTATAATCAAACTAAAACTTTTTATAAATAGTAAAAATGAAATTAAAACAGGAATTTGACCGTTGATCTGATGGTATTTCACAAATTCAGCGTGGATAACCCGGCACAGCCGGGTTGGGTGGCTAAAGTTGCTCGTCCTACCCCAAAATCACATATGATACGTCCGATAGTTCATTCCGATTTGTGAGATACGTGTGTTTTAAATTCTGATGGTCCGGATCATCTCCATCTTTGATCGGGCCTTTTCTGATCCATCTTGGCCATGAAAGTTTCCACGACCCGCTCTACATCAATATGTTTGTTCATGTTCCAGGAACCATCAATCAAATCATAGCAAACAGGTCCAACATAAACATTGACATATTGGGGCCACATTTATGGGCCCCAAGTATGGACAAGCTTATTTGTCCATGTCCAGATCATCATGTATATAAGAAATCATCATTTGGTCCATCACATCCATCCAAAATTTGACAAATGGCCCCATCATATTAGGAAACGCTTGATCATTGACATGGACAAGCCATCAAATGGGCCTATTCTTGATGGCCAACTCCCTGCACGTCACTTCGTTTGGATGATCCTAACCATTGATTAAAGGCTTTTTTTTTAAAAAATTTATTTATTTATTTATTTAAAAAACAATATAATTTTATTAACAATGGTCGTAAAGTTATTTTGCCTTATATGAAGCTGTTCGGCCCTTTGATATGGGCCGCACCATTTTTTGAAAAAAAAATAAAAATCATCTATACATTATCTCAATTAATTGGGATCGACTACATTAATCCTGTTATGCTTATTCCACACTGTAAAAGGCCAGACCTGCAGCTACAACTTTGATTATTAAGTCTTGAGCACCCTAGCATGAGTTTGGAATATTATATTGTTTGGATTAATAATGGAAGCTATGGCCAATTGTCAACTTTTATTTATTTATTTTTATTTTTAAGGTTATCTATATTTCATTTGGAAAAGAGCACAAAGGCGCCACAATTAATGCGAAGTTCGGGCAAGGCCAACGACAAAAGGGAGTCAGCCCCCCAATCATGTGTGACAAAAGAAAGGGCGGATTAGGCCTCACGAAGGTAGCCTAATCCAACTTGACACAACCCTCCTTTTTATTAGAGCAATCCTAAGATCAACATCCTATATTCTAGATTTTTTTTTAAGGGCATGTTTGCTTGCAAAAATACAATGGAACTTTACGATTTTTAGATCAACCCTCCTTTGCCCAATACAATAAATTATTACATAGGTTGATTATAATCAAGCACAGTCTCATATATAATACATTGGTTAATTAATTAACTAGTTGATTACAATCAATGAGTTATAGAGGAAAACATTTTCTTGTGGAGGAGGGTATGAATTTTTTCAGCCATTTATATAGAAAATTGACAGCTGTGAAAATTTTTAAAGGAGAAATTGGCCCAGACCAATGAACAATAGCAAATCAGGTTAAGATATGTAATGTACAACCAATGCGTGCTTTTTAAAACTCTCTCGTAAAATCACAAAATGAATTAGTACAGCATGAGGAAAATTTTTGTTATATCATCTATAAAATTTCATATGAGAGGGAAAGAGAGAGAGATTTCAAACCTGAGCAATGGTTTTTCCTCTAGTACTTGCAATTTGTTTAAGGATTGGACTCTCCATTACTGCAAGCGATCCCCAGGGGGCTCCATTCGCCCCGAGCGGAGACCATGCACTCAAGTGAACTCCATGCTCCTTGCAGAATTCTCTAAGCTTGCTTTGCTGCCATGTTGGGTTCATTTCCACCTAATAACATATCATCACTTTGGTCGTCATCTGAATCATTATCATCACCAAAATATTACCATTACCCACGCATACAGCCAATGAATTCCCTGCCATACATGTACCCTGATCCAAACCATCCAAATCTTGGGCTCCATTGAAGATGTATCACAACCGTAGACATAAATACATTTCTAGGATAAGCATATTTACCAGAAACGTTTCTAGTCGATCCGGCAATGAGAAAGGTTCCCATCAAATGGACTATTAAGATCGAAAACATTCAATGGTCCAAATTCAACAAACAAATGTCCAGTCATCAAAATAATTTTGATCCCTATCTAAAGTTAAACAGAGAATTTGTGTTTTTAGTGAACGTATGCCATATGAACACAC
This sequence comes from Magnolia sinica, assembly GCF_029962835.1. NCBI lineage: Eukaryota > Viridiplantae > Streptophyta > Magnoliopsida > Magnoliales > Magnoliaceae > Magnolia > Magnolia sinica. The sequence goes on along the minus strand of NC_080587.1, from coordinate 69,094,633 downwards.
ACACACTCACACCTATATATATATATATATATATATATATATATATATATATATATATATATATATGTTTTTATTTTTTATTTTTTAATTTAAATTCCATAGTAAATATCTCTAAAAAGGAAGGGGATTTACAGAGGCTTTGGGTGGGCATCACAAAATGATCGATACCTCACCTATTGTGTAGTGAATATCATACCTGATTCACGGCTGGAGGTATCTTGGCGTGGGCCATCAGTTGCAATATCTTCTTTGAAGAGAAGTTGCTGACTCCGATGGATTTTGTGAGGCCCAGCTTTTGACACTCCTCCATTGCTTCCCACACGGATTTGAAATCCATGGGGACAAGGTCGTCCTTGCTGAAGGGAAGTCTACATTCCCCTGGCTTTAAGCTCGCTGGCCAATGAATGAGATAGAGATCAAGGTACTCCAACCCTAGATTCCTACAACCAACTAAAAAATCTTAGTGGGTCAGTCTCACATGAGAGGCCTGCTAGTTTGTCATGTGTGTTAATGGATGGACCCCACATGGTTACAAAATTTGCAACAATCCCATGTACGGTACTCCAGGAAATAATTCTATAACAACGGCGGCATTTGAAGCTTTCTATTGGGAGAATCGGCAAGCCATGAAAAGACTGCAGGCAGCGATCAACCATTTGACAAAAGCCATATGACAGGTCAATGTTCATAATATTAAGCAATATGAGACCGACGATGGAGCTTGCGGTCATAATGTTCATGGTGAGACATTGATAATGAATCGCAAACCACAACCCGATAATGGTGAATCATAGGCTACTACATAGATTGTAAGGTAAGCGTTGTACATGCTAAAGGTAGAAATAGATTTACAGTGGGGCAACATCTTTCGAACAAGGTTCATTGTAAATCAGAAAGTCTGTAATGTTATCATCGATGTTAGGAGCAACAAGAATCTCATATTAAAAACAATGGTTTAAAAGCTGCAACTGAAAATAGAAAAATATCCCTCTTCATATACGATTGGATGAAATAAAGAGATTAACAAAATAGAGGTAACTGAACGATGTCGTATATCATTTTCCATTGGTAATATTATAAGGACGAAGTAATTGTATGAAGTAGTCGACATAGAAACTTGTCACATGTTATTGTGTCGACCATGTCAATATAATGTTGATGCTACGCAAAAAGGTCGGGATAATGTATTTATATTTATTAAAGATGGTAGAAAGATTATCCTCGCCCCTATAGGAACGGTGAACCAATCCAAAACTTTTAAAAAATGGGGGGACAGTATCTCATAACTAAACATGATTTTGTCAAACAATCTGAGGAGACGGGAGATGTAGATGCATTAGTTAAAAATGACAAAGATGTGGAGCCCGAGAACATCACAAATGATTTAAAACCAGTGTTGCAGGAGTTTAAGGCAATTGTGTCTAATCAACTTCCTAAGGAGTTCTACGATGTTAGATCCTTTTAAAGTCATGGAGGATGAGTGTTTGGTTGTTGGTTGCTTTTGTTGTATAGCGACTGTTTCCCTGCTTTCCTTCTGGTTCTGCCCAGCCTCTTCAGTTCTGTGGCTGAATTTGAGTGGTCCTCTACCTAGCCCAGGATTTTTTGATTCAGGTAGCCGATGAAGCTGAAGGTTGCATCATCAATCGAGGGTTCTGTTGTGCCTACTTGGCTGTTGGCCCATCCCAAATCAGGGGGCTCTCCCCTCAAGATTATGTAATTTTGGGGGCGATGGGTTGCCAGTTGGAGTTTGTTAGAGTCTAGCCTTCCTCTCCTTCCTAATCCCCGCCCCCCAGTTTTTGTTTTTGTCCTTTATTGTTTTTCCTTTTGGGTAGTGTTCCTGCTATGATAGGTGTGGCTTGATGTTTTTTGTTTCGGAGCCCACCTGACATACAAGGCTGTAAGCTTCATTTGGCAACATACATCCTGTAGATGGGGTTTTCCACCTGGTTTTTCAAAAAAAAAAAAAAAAAAAACTTCCTAAGGAGTTACCTCCCATGTGAGATATACAAAACCATATTGATCTTATTCTAGGGGCAAGTCCGTCTAATTGCCCACATTACTAGAAAAGAGTGTGAGATCTTATAGGCACAAGTGGAGGAATTGATCAATATGAGTCAAGTTAATGAGAGTATGAGTACATGTGTTGTATCAACTTAAGAGCCTGATGCAAACTACAAGGAAAATATTGATAAACATCAGCGCCTGAAATTATTTGATTATTATGAGCCAAGTCTCTTGAGTAATTTGAAGATGAGTTTTTTTTTTCAAGTGAAGTGGTTTGGCGTAGGATGTGATACAGATACATTCCTAGCATGGTTAGACCAAAAGAAGGTGAGCCATAAATTGCCCTTAACTTTTGATTCGGGTATTGTTACGGGATGCACAACCTATCAATCATTACTGTGATGGGCCATCTGGGGTGAACTGACTAACAAAATGGGTTGCGTTTATCCATTTTGCAAGAAAATTCATTCTTTCAGCTCAAAAACAAAATTTTAGGAAAAAAAAAAACTATTTTTAGTAATTATGATTTTTGTAGTATATCCTTATTTTTTAAGTTTTAGATTTTTCTTATTTTTTTAGAAATAACTTGTAATCGTGCTAGGACTCTTCCAGCAAAAGTTTATTTTAAATTTTTATTTTTAGAAATTAGGCTTTAAAATAATTTTACTAGACTTAAGACTTTTATTAGAGTTAGAATTTTATTATTTTTGATAATTACAAATTTTGGCTTATTTTTTCTTTATTAATGGTGTAATTGGTCTACACAAACCTTAGATAATTATTGATTAATAAAATTTTACTTTTTCTTGTGGATTCAAGGTTTTAATCACTTGAGGAGGACGATGATCTTTCTCATTATCTCTTCACGCTCTTCCCTACGTCTCCCATTGGTTATACTCAAATACTGGAATGAGTCTTTACTTGACTTGACTCAATATTTAATAATTATATTAATATTATTTATAAAAATTCTATATATATATATATATATATATATATATATATATATATATATATATATATATATATAAAGTGCTTCGTTTTTTTCTCTAGAAAGGTGGGAGCATGCAGCACACTATCTGTGCCTTTATTAATCTCAAGGATAAGGAAAGAAAAAAAAGGGTACAGTAATTTGGGCAGGCCCAGAAAAAGGATCAGGCTACACCTACCATATGAGCGCGAAACCAAACTCAACCCATGGTTGGAAAAAATGGTAAAATGAGCCAAAAGAGAAAATAAAAATCGGATTAATCTTCCCTGCGAGCATCACTTTGGAAAGACTTTCCCATGCTGGCTTTGTCTAAAGCAACCAGACCCCAAATTTCCCACGGAAGCTCCATCTTATTTATGAACCAGCAACTAGGCTCACAATTACTACCTTAGTCAAGCTAGGCTGTCCACTACGGAGTTCCCCTTTCTCAAGTTTTGTGAGTTCTTGGAGTTGGACTGTGTCAAATAAACCAATTCCCCATAGAACCAAATGTTCCAAGGAATTGGGCAGAGGGTTCTAAAAATGGCGTCATGTAATGACTTGAGAATCGGATTCAGTAAAGACGTTTTTTTTTTTTTTTTCCCCCAAAAGGAGTCTCGCCCCTATAATGTGATGATATGAACAGGGGATGAATAAGACAGACTTTCAGGTGGGCACCCAAAAAAAGAAAAAAAAAAAAGAAAAAAAAAAGAAGACGTTATTGAGTCCCAAACTACAACAAATACTAATCCCATCCAACACCGACCATGCTTCCACTGAGTTTGTGACCTGGCCATAAGCCTGGTGGAAGGGGTGCTTGGCTTGTTCGCTAGAGGCATTGCTATCTTTACTTAGATCATGTGAAACCCAGTTCTTACTTTTTTTCTGGGATAAAAATGACTTGCATTTGGGTGACTTGTTTTGAGTTTCACGATGGCCTGGCTCAAAATCTTGCTGAGTCGAGTTTAACTCGGTTGACTTGATTCATGGGTCAACTCGACTCAGCCAAGCTTCAAGTTGACTTAGATAATCAGAATAAGATGATTACTCTAAGGTTTTCTTAAGCGCTGGAAGGACCCGGTCGTGGTGTGCATTGTTGCACCATAGCTTGGAGGTGATGAAGAGCTCGCCACGGGTCTTGATGATGCCACGTCGGACCGCTTCTGCTATGGCTTCGCCGAGGTGCCGTTCTGTCCCATACACTGCAGCCGTGTCGAAGTGCCTGTAGCCAAGATCGATAGCCTGGATGAAGGTGGACACGAGATCATCAGGGATTGCTGCGGTTGCTGTTCCCATGGCTAGCAATGGGATCTTCTCTCCCGAACTAAGGACTGCTTCTTGATTCCCGCCCATGATCTTTGACTGATATTCTCTTTCTTGGGTTATGCTCTAGGAGATAATAGAGACTTTGGGTGGATTATGAAAGATGTATGTGCATGAATTTCCTTCGGTTGCCGAATGGACGGCCAAGCTGACGATAATGCCAAGGAGGTTCCTCCACCATGCTTATTGTTATATTTTGTTTTTCTTTGTAAGAAGTTCGTAGGGAACTACGCCACATGTGTGCTGCATATGGTAGAATGAATTATCAATCGGGTGCATCCATCGATTGGGCCCCACTAAACTTGATTTATGGTTAAAAAATCAGGGCTATGCGACAATTCTACCTATCAATTTTCTTCCGATCATTTATTAGTCTTGTTTCCTACCACCGATGCTTTAATTGCCAATAGAAAGGTCGATAGGAAGTTCCAATACGGTATAATTTTTCAGAAACAAAGCCATCCCTGCCTGGCCTAGTAAATGAAGGGAGCCGATTGGTGGACAAATATGCCACTTGGACTAGATAATTATTGCTCTGCGGTATGTTAATTCTTTTTACGAACATATATATGTTGATAGATTGCTTATAATATGCGGTACTGTTCAGTCCACCTAGTAATTTAATTTTTAAATTTCTTTTTTTTTTAAATATTTCTTTTCAGGAAAAGGATTTCATTTCATAGAAGAAGCTGTACAACCACTTTACATTCGGGCTCGATAGACAAACAAACTATCTGGAGCCTATCGTAGAATGAAAAGAAAAGGACAACCTCTCGAGCAAAAGGAAATAAGGCGAGAGATCATCTCCTAAGTGCGCCTAGGCCAATCTGGTCTAGAAAAATGCTTTTCTTCACTTCCCTTGGGAGGTCGTTGAAGGAAACGAAGGGGACGGAGGATTACAAACCGCTGCCCAACCTGGCTAGATCGTCAGCTAGTTCATTACCCTCCCTGAAAGTGTGTTGGAACTGAACATCACCTTTATCTTGCAGGCCCTTAATCCGAGCTAACTAGTACTTCCATTTCCAGCTAGGATGGAAATTATGGGAAAGGAAGGATATCACTAGCAAAGAGTCTGATTCAACAATAACCTTGAAGAAACCTCTGCTAAAACAGTGAAAAAGGCCACCATGAATGGCTCTGATCTTGACGCAGGGGAGGACGTGAGGTCGAGCACCGTCTTCCTCAAGAGGATAACTATTCCGAATCCACGGAACTTCTCTGGACTCCTCACAGAGACTTCTCGAATCCACGAGGAAAGAAAGCAGAAAATAGAAATAAATTCTAATAAATTCGAAATTGATTGATGAATTGTTAAAAACGAGTTTACAACCCTTTAAATAAGGGTATCAAGCAATGGGAAAGAAATCATAATCAAACTACAACTCAAACTCCTAGAATCCGCGACTTACTATAAATAGTAAACTTACTATTTATAGATGGTCGTGATGTCTACTAGTGCGCAAGGTTTTCGGCCAAAAATAGTAAGTGTCCTATTTGGCTTCACCAAACCGTTCCCCTAATTATTCTAAGCTCTTTTCACGTTGAGCGCAACTCCTAAAGCCCAACGGATGAAGAGTTATAATCAAACTAAAACTTACTATTTATAGTAAAAACGAAATTAAAACAAGGAAACGACCGTCAATCAAGGGGTTTTTCGCAATTCTGGGCTGTGCAACCCAGCATAGCTGGGTTGGTTGGCTAAAGTAGCTCGTTCTACCCCAAAATCATATATTTTACGTCAGCTAACTCATTCCGGATTGCGAGATACGCCCGATCTAAGGTCCGATGGTCCGGATCACTTCTGTCGTCGACTAGGCCTTCCTCGATCCATCTTGGCCATGAAACTGTCCGCGACCCGCTCTACATCAGTCCCCTCCACTTCAAAAGAACTCGTCCTCGAGTTCTCATCATGCGCTGGTTCATGATACTCGAACAAGTCCGCGACGTTGAAAGTCCGTGAGATCGCCATGTCATCTGGAAGATCAACAACATAAGCGTTGTCATTGATCTTTCGGATGATTGGTACCGGTCCAATCTTTTTATTCTTCAACTTGTTGTACGTTCCGGTCGGAAATCGTTCTTTGCGCAGATGGACCATTACTTGGTCACCCACCTCGAACACTTTTTGTCGCCGATGCTTGTCGGCTTGCTCCTTGTATTTTTCGTTTGAGGCATGTAACTTGGTTTGTACTTCCGCATGAATGCCCATGATCTTGTCAGCCATATGTTCTGCTGCAATGCTCATGCCTGGGAGCTTGGGCAGAGGGACCAAGTCTAGTGTGTGGCGAGGGACTCGTCCATAAATAACTTGGAACGGGAATTTTCCTGTCGAGCGGTTCACCATGTTGTTGAATGCAAACTCCGCTTGAGACAAGGCCAAATCCCACTGCTTCGGTTTTTCTTCTGAAATACATCGAAGGAGGTTTCCCAACGTGCGATTCACAACCTCAGTTTGACCGTCAGTCTGTGGGTGGTAGGCGCTGCTGAACTGAAGTCGTGTATCGAATCGAGTCCACAAAGTCCGCCAAAAGTGGCTTATGAACTTCGTGTCACGGTCAGAAGTAATAGTCTTAGGAACCCCATGTAGCCGCACAATTTCTCTGAAGAATAGATTCGCCACGTGTGTTGCATCGAGAGTCTTCTTGCATGGAATAAAGTGCGCCATCTTGGAGAAACGATCTACTACCACGAACACCGAATCCATGCCGCGTTGTGTTCGTGGGAGACCAAGCACGAAGTCCATAGATAAATCCTCCCAAGGGCCGTCAGGCACGGGTAACGGAGTGTAAAGGCCTGTATTATGAGATTGCCCCTTAGAGGTCTGACAAATATAACAACGTTGGACTGCCTTTCCCACATCACGTACCAATTGCGGCCAGTAATACCGTTCTTCCACAAGAGCTCGCGTCTTGTCTCGCCCAAGGTGTCCACTGAGGCCACCTCCATGTAGCTCTTGGATTATCTGTTCCCTTAGCGAACTGTTTGGGATGCACAATCGATTTCCCTTGAAAAGGAACCCGTCTTGCATATATAAGTCATCGGGGTGACCTTCTTGGCATCTAACCCATGCGTCCTTGAAGTCGTCGTCATCGGCATATATGTCTTTGAGGCGCTCGAACCCGACAACCTCATTGCTCATAGTGACTAACAAAGTTGCACGGCGACTCAGTGCATCAGCTACCTTGTTCTGTTGCCCTGACTTATGTTTTAGTACGAATGTGAATTCCTGCAAAAACGAGATCCATTTAGCATGCACACGGTTAATGTTGCTTGATTATTAATAAATTTGAGAGCTTGATGGTCTGTGTAAAGTATGAATTCCCTTTGAATCAAATAATGTCGCCAATGTCACAGTGCCTAGACCATCGCGTATAACTTGATCTCATATGTAGACCTCTTCTTGTGTGCATAACTAAGTTTCTCACTGTAGAAGGCTACCGGCCTACCTTCTTGAGACAAAATTCCTCCAATTCTGACATATGCGGCATCGCATTCGACTTAAAATAGTTTGTCGAAGTTAGAAAGCATAAGAACAGGGGTCGTGGATAATCTGCGCTTGATTTTGGCAAAGCTCCTATTGGCTTCGTCAGTCTACTGAAACTACCCTTTTTTCATGCAATCTGTGATTGGTGACACAATGGTACTGAAAATTTTTACAAACCGATGATAGAATGTTGCCAGTCTATGAAAACTTCGCACTTCGTGAATATTTGTAGGAACCGGCCATTCTCTGATTGCCTTCACCTTTTCCTCATCCACCCGAATGCCCGTGGATGTGACGACAAAACCCAGAAACAATAGGCTATCAGTCATGAAGCTGCACTTTTTTAAATTGAGATACAGTTTATTTTTAGTGAGCACTTGAAGGACCTTCTTGAGGTGTTCCATATGGGTGGTTTCGTCTTGACTGTATATCAAAATATCATCGAAGTAAACCACAACGAACCGCCCAATGAAAGGTTTCAGAACTTGGTTCATCAATCTCATAAATGTGCTAGGCGCATTCGAAAGCCCAAAGGGCATGACCATCCATTCGTATAATCCTTCCTTGGTTTTAAAGGCTATTTTCCACTCATCACCCGACCGTATTCGAATCTGATGGTAGCCGCTCCTTAGGTCCAATTTAGAGAATATTTTTGCACCATCTAGCATGTCCAGCATATCGTCCAACCGTGGTATAGGAAACCTGTATTTTATGGTGATTTTGTTGATGGCTCGGCTGTCAACACACATGCGCCAACTCCCATCTTTCTTTGGAGTTAATAGAGCTGGTACAGCACATGGACTCATGCTCTCCCGAATAAGACCCTTACGGATCAACTCCTCTACTTGTCCCTGCAGAATCTCGCACTCATTCGGACTCATTCGATAATGGGGACGATTCGGTAAACTGGACCCAGGGACAAAGTCGATATGGTGTTGGATATCCCGCATGGGGGGTAACCCATCGGGAAGGTCATCGGGCCAGATTTCTTTGAATTCATGTAGCAGGGGCCTTAGTATTTCAGGGATGTTGGTAGGCTCGAGTTCTTCCCCTTTTACGATTAATGCATAAGTCTGTCCTGTTTCCTTTGATTCTTCCACGAAGTCCCGTATGGTTAAGAGAAAACGACCCTCCACTTTAGAAGTTTCAGGTGGTCCCTTTGGATCCATAGGGGCCAATATGGTCTTTCGGCCGTCCTTGACGAAGCTATATATATTATCTCGCCCTTTATGAGTGGCATCACGGTCAGATTGCCAGGGTCGACCGAGTAGTATGTGACATGCTTCCATGTCGACCACATCGCATACTACTTCATCCTTATAATGTTTGCCAATTGAAAAGGATATGGTGCACCGTTCAGTTACCTTTGTTTCGCTGACCTTCTTGATCCAACCGATTGTATATGGAGAGGGATGACGCTCCGTTTTCAATTGCAATTTTTCCACCATGACCTTGGAGACGATGTTCTCGCTACTCCCACTATCAATGATCACGTCGCAAACCTTTCGATTCACCGTACACCTAGTGCGGAAGATGTTATGCCGCTGTGGATGCACTTCTTTTCTTGGCGCATATAATAGTCGCATCACGACAAGCGACTCGCCGTGATCTTGTTGAATCCAACCTGAATCATCTACCTCGTCCTCGGTGGTATGCTCCTGTTCTTCAATATATGAATCTTCATAAGCGTTATCAGCACTACCATCATTGATGGCGAGGTTTGTCACTTTTCGCTGGGGACAAGTATTTGATAGGTGGCCCGGTTGGCCACAATGATGCAGTTATCGAGCCTTAGCCAAGCATAGGGGTTCGAAATTTTACTTGGACCAGCAGCAGTCGATACGCCCCTTTGGGGTCTAGCTTGCCCGCTTCTCTGATCTCGGTTCTCAAACGTAGGAGGTTGAGTGAGTGCTCCTACAGGCTCCTTCCCCTTAAGCTGTGCAGTTCCCTGGGGCAGACCTGCCATAGGGATCCTTGCAGTAGGATAGGTCTGTGTGCTAGGACGTTCAAGTTGCGCTTCTGCCCGAGTAGCCAACTTGATTGCATCATTCATTGCCAGACGGATTGCATCTGGACCCGATCCTGGATAGCCATACGCAATCCACCGTTGAATCAGGCGACTTGCTGCGATTCAGTCTCGACCAAATCATTACGCGCCGCCAGGCGGTAAAATTCTTCTGCATATTCTCTCACCGACCGACTACCCTGTCAACAATTTTGGTATTGTTGGAATAATACTTGATCGTAATCGCTAGGGAGGAATCGGGCACGTAGTAGCTGCTTCATCCGCTGTTATGTGCGGATTGGTGCTTTCATCTACCTGGTTCGTGCGAGTTGCAATTGTTTCCACCAAGTTGAAGCTCCACCTTTCAATTTGTATGCCACGAGCTTGACCTTTTTTACTTCAGGGATGTCCATATAGTCGAAAAATCGCTCAACTTCAGAAAGCCAATCGAGGAAATACTCAATGTATAGTTGACCATTGAAGCTAGGAATATCAACCCTCATCTTGAATTCTCGATCCATTCGATCTACTCGATCGCCGCCATGTCTGGGGTGTTGGAAGATTATGTCGTCGATTTCCTCCTCACTGGAGCCCCCTTCCTCAGGAATGACCCTTGGATGCACTGTCGGTACTATCCTGCGATCAGGGCGATTAATTGGGGGTGGAGGATTGCCACCAGGAACACGGAGTTGCCTTAGGTTTTCCGCCAAGAGATCCGCTATGCGGTCGATGGAAGCCTGCAGCCCTTGCATGGCTTGTTGATTTTCTCGTTGTGCTACTTTGAAAGCTGCCGCCGTTAAAGGTAAATTCCCTGGAGCACCGCCCATGGGATTGTTGTCCAACCCGTCGTTAGAAGCCATCAATCCGAGGAGAAACCTCGCTTTGATACCAAACTGACGCAGGGGAGGACGTGAGGTCGAGCACCGTCTTCCTCAAGAGGATAACTATTCCGAATCCACGGAACTTCTCTGGACTCCTCACAGAGACTTCTCGAATCCACGAGGAAAGAAAGCAAAAAATAGAAATAAATTCTAATAAATTCGAAATTGATTGATGAATTGTTAAAAACGAGTTTACAACCCTTTAAATAAGGGTATCAAGCAATGGGAAAGAAATCATAATCAAACTACAACTCAAACTCCTAGAATCCGCGACTTACTATAAATAGTAAACTTACTATTTATAGATGGTCGTGATGTCTACTAGTGCGCAAGGTTTTCGGCCAAAAATAGTAAGTGTCCTATTTGGCTTCACCAAACCGTTCTCCTAATTATTCTAAGCTCTTTTCACGTTGGGCGCAACTCCTAAAGCCCAACGGATGAAGAGTTATAATCAAACTAAAACTTACTATTTATAGTAAAAACGAAATTAAAACAGGGAAACGACCGTCAATCAAGGGGTTTTTCGCAATTCCGGGCTGCGCAACCCAGCATAGCTGGGTTGGTTGGCTAAAGTAGCTCGTTCTACCCCAAAATCATATATTTTACGTCAGCTAACTCATTCCGGATTGCGAGATACGCCCGATCTAAGGTCCGATGGTCCGGATCACTTCTGTCGTCGACCGGGCCTTTTCTGATCCATCTTGGCCATGAAACTGTCCGCGACCCGCTCTACATCAGATCTCAGCCCGAGTGTTGGAAGCTGCCCCGTGCCCTGGATAAAACCCAAAAAGGAACTCGCCCTTCTCACCTTTACAAATACTGCCACCTCCTGCCAAACCAGGATTTCCCCTGGCCGAACCATCTACATTCATTTTCACCCACCCCGAGGGGTGCCTAATCCACCTAATAACCTGAGTCGGTCTAGATTGCACCCCGAGGACAAAATGCAGATTTAGCGATGATAGGGCACGGCTACTGGAAACTGAGAGGGATGAATTTCGGTTCCACGTGGACGAGATACTGGAAATCCAACCTTTTATGCCGGCCACCTGGACCTGTATTGTAGGAGGCCCTTAATTCGACCTAGTAATTCTTGAGTCAACTAAAGCATGCCTTGAAGTTTTCGATTGAACGAAACTGTTTTGGTTGACTGAGAGACTGTTGATGTCTCCATCGACCGAACATGTGACCAAGTTAAATGTGGAAGTGCGGTTTTTTTTTTTTTTTTTAAATTTCTAATTTCGTACGAAAGTGTATAAATAGGCTTCTAATTATGCAAATAGGTGAGAATGAAAGGAGCTTATCATGTTTTCAAGGGTTATGAGGGAGAAGCTAGGGCGTCTCTTCTGTAAGTTGTTATATTAATTGTAACTTTCTGATTATAGTGGATTGTTTGTGGCTTTGTGCTGTGGCTTTTTCTCGTAAGATTTTTTTCATGTAAAATTTATGTGTTCTTTGTGGTTGCTTGAAATTTTCTTTCTCTACTACTTTACGTGATTTCGACTGAGGTTGCTTTCGTGTCGAATAAGTCGTGTTAGGGCTTGTTACATTCCCAACAATATATTCTAAATATTTTAAAAAATGATTTTATCCTAAAAACACTATCGGAGTTCCAAAATACACCTTCTCTCTCTCTCTCTCTAAAAAAAAAACTTATTTTTCTACATCTCTATGGCAGGATTTTGTGGGTTATATTTTTCTGAGACAAAATTTCCCTGTACTCTATAAAGTTCTTAGATTTTTTCTAGCATCACATGATCTCATGAAAATAGTCATAATTTTCTTGCTACAAGTTAGGTTAAGGTAATCTTGGGCTCATTGTAAAGATAATTCAATGAACTTTTAATTATGACTAAAATCACTTCATATGTAGACATTTTAACTTTTTTACGAAAACTAGGGTCGTTTGGGGGGGAGGGGGGAGTGATTTGTTCAAATCTCTTAGTATGCATCAATATAATTACTTTATTATGATGATCTATGCTGTCCAAACATTCTCTATGTAAATAAATGGTTAAAAATTGTTGGCAGGTGATTCAGATGTGATCTTGTGCTTGTGGCCCATCCGAGACTTGGAATTTCATCATTTTTGGGCAAAGTATATATTTCAATGGGCTTATTACAGCCATTGAGTAAAACATTACATACATACACTAATTAGAGATATTAAAGTTGATTTAGTAATTAAATTCAAACCTCTATAAATATGAATTTAATTACTAATTCATGTTTAATATATCTAATTAGTGTATGTATGTATTGTTTGACGCAGTGGTTGTAATAAGCCTGTTGAAGTAAATTCAAACCCCTGTAAATATTGGAGGGGTTATTTATTTGCGTGACCCGGGGCTACACGAAAGTGAAGGTGGAAAGCGATTCTTCTCTAGTGGTAGACACGATCAATGGAGTGTTGCCATCCATGTGGAAGATGTAGTATTAGTGGTGCCGAGTAGATTGGATCAAGAGGCGTATCGATGTTAGAGTCTGTATAGTCCTGAGAGAGGTTAATAGGGTGGCGGATGGCCTGGTGAGATGGGGCAGCGAATCACAGATCAACCGACTCCTCTGGTCGCTAGCTAACGTACCTCATATTAGGAGTCTCTTTCTGGATAGAATAGAAGTAGGTAGTTTGATAGAAAGGATGGGAAGATAATGTGGATAGTAGGTTTATGATAGGTGAGCCCTGCTCCTTTTGTTTGCAAGAGCGTTGCCCCGAAGGGAATCCATGTAGCTCTGGTGGTAGAGATGTACGTAGGGGAGACAAGGGTAAATTTCTTTTTGCCTTTTCTGTAGGTTATGGAGAGGGTTCGAACACCTATGTCGAGTTGCGAGCCATCTATGGCGGTCTATTCCATTGCTTCCAAAAAGGCTTCTTCCAAGTCATTGTAGAATCGGATTTCGAGGCTGGTTGTCGATGTTCTGAATGGGGTCTCTCAGCCAGGTTGGAAATGGAATTCTTTGCTTAATAGGATCAACCGGCTGAAGCTCAGAGGTTAGTTTATTTTTGTGCATATCTTCAGGGAAGGTAATTCCCCTGCTGATTCTATGGCCCGTTTAGGTAGTGCCTCACAATCCTTCTCCTGGTTTGATCATTTTTCTGAGCTTCCCCCGCAGGTCAGAGGGCTTCTCTTCCTTGATAAGGTTGGGCCGGGCACGATTAGGGTAGCTTGATGTTTCCCATTTCGGTTTTATACTTTTGTGCAGATTTTTGGTCTTTTGCCATGATAGGCTCCCCCAGCTTTTTGTGTCACCGGGCTGCCCAAATGTAAATTTCGATGATATAGTGATATGAAGAGTTCTCCTTTTGAAAAAAAAAAAAAAAAGAAAAAAAAAGAAAGAAAAGAAAAAGCCCTGCCCCAAAGATCTTATGTATTGCAAGCTCCTTGACGTGTGGCCAGCAGCTGTTCTATCACATGCTATCACTTACTCCATTTTAAATACAAGTTCTGACCTGATGGGCTGTACACCATTGTTCTCTTCCTTCTTTTGTACCTGAAATCAGAAAGATATTTCAAAAAAAAAAAAAAAAAACCCTGTAAATATGTTATGCATAGATACCTTTATATTACATGGATTCTGAATCAGGTACCAAATATAACATGAGGATTTCAAATCCAGGGGTCCAAATCCATGCTCCCAAACAGACCCTAACTAAATATAAAATTTACATTCCCGGCCCTTTTTACAAAAAATAAAATAAAAGTTTTTAATAAGCTACCTAATTAATTAGTCTGTAATTATCAAAAGGTCCAAGAGGAGCTTCTGTAAAATTCTCAATAGCGGCTCAGATGGCCCCCACCTTAAGGATTCTTATGTAAAATCCACCCTATGATGTTTATTCAAACACCTACCTTCAGGGACTGAGCACCTATCGTTGAAATCTTTCTAATGGCCACCATGATGTTTAATTCCCTTCAAACCTGTTCTGTTTTAGGTCACACGGACTTGGATGAAGGGAAAACACAGATATTAACATGCTCCGAAACTTCTTTGCCTCCAACAAGTTTTGAATGATAGGCATTCAATCCCCACAATTTCCCACTGTACAATTTCCCGCGGTGTGGTCCACTTCTCTGGATTTTTTTTTTCTTTGAAATCTCGAACACAAAGGTGGTAGCAAATGAACTAGCTAGTTTTCAATTGCAGCTTTCCTAGAGACATGAAAGCAAGCGGCATCCCAAATCGGGGGGCATGGTCCATCCATCCACAGTTGGTAACATCTGATCAATGGTCTGGATTACTGAGCAATGGCCCCCAGTTGTATGAATCTGCAAATCCTCTTCACGAGAGCCCATGAAAACAAGCAAGAACCAGACAGCCTTTCAAGGACATGAAAAACCGTATCTACCACCACAGATCGCGATCTGACGGACACGAGTCCCAGATAAAATACACCCAACAGAGGTTAGCTTCATCTCGATGAATCCACGCCGCCAGCTTCCTCGATTCTCAAGATGTACTCTATCTCCTCCACGACCTCCTTCATCGAAGGCCGGTTCTGCCTCCGCTCTTCCAAGCATCCAATTGCCAAGAACGCCAACAACTTTATAGTATCCAATCTCACCTGGCTCGCACCCTCCTTGATTGCCGGATCGATGGTTTTCATCAGCCTATCCTCCTCCGCCATCTGCTGCACGTAGGTCGTCAGGTTAACGTCGTTCTCCCCCCTATTGAAGCTGATCGCCTTCTGCGACGTCAGCAGCTCGAGCAAAACCACACCGAAGCCGTAAACATCGCTCTTGTCTGTCAGCTGGTAGTTTCGGTAGTATTCAGGATCCAAGTACCCAATCGTCCCTTGTGCACACGTCGATATGTGGCTGAGATCTGTCTCAGCGAGCCGAGACAGCCCGAAGTCTGCTACCTTTGCATTGAACTCGTCGTCGAGAAGGATGTTGCTCGACTTCACGTCGCGGTGGTAGATAGGCGGCACTGCGAAGGAGTGGAGGTATTCCAGGCCTTCTGCGGTTTGGCGGGCAATCACGAGCCGGTGCCGCCAGGACAGTGGTGGGCCACGGCGCGTATGGAGGTGGTCCGAGAGTGTACCATTTGGGATGTACTCATACACCATGACGGGTTGCTCGAGCTCGACGCAGCAGCCGAGGAGTCGGACGAGGCCACGGTGGTTGACCTGGGAGAGGATTCGAACCTCGTTGAGTACCTGATCCGTCGACTTCGTGTTTCCGAGCTTGGCGCATTTGACGGCTACGATTGTCCCGTTGTCGAGGACACCCTTGAAGACCTCACCGTAGCCGCCCGATCCAAGGAGGCGATCCTTGGAGAAGTTGTTAGTGGCCTTCTTGATCTCCTTGCCTGTGAAGTTCTTCGCTGATTTTCCGCCGCTGTTGAAGATCTCTTCCCATTCCTTTGCGATGCGGGCCTTTGCCTCCTTCATGCGGCGATAACGCCGATAGACGAAAATGCCCACGACGGTCGCCAGCAATGCAACGCTCATGCTGGAAGATAAGCCTGCAATGAGGGGCTGCCGATTCGACGAACTACCATTGCAGCCACGTGGAATCTGACACTCCGTTGTGTTCTCGGCGCATGTCCCGATGAATGGGTCCCACCGCAGCGGGGCGTTGCAGAAGCATCTCATGATTCCAGCTCCGGCTACCTGATCTGGCGCACACGTTGCGTTCTGGCCGGCCTCGCAATCGCTCTGCGTCTGGCAGACTGGCTCCGGCGGCGACATCCACTGTATCTCCAGCCCGACCTCCGGCCACTGCTCCACCGGCAGAGACGGATCAAAATTCACGAAGCTCCGGTAGGCGGTGCACCCGACGCGCGACAGCCGGACGGAGTATAACAACGAGACGTCGTTCTTGAACGTGCAGCAGATCAACGTCTGACGGCATGGGGCAGCCTCAGCCGTTCGATTGATATAGGTGTGGCAGAGGCTGGTGGAGCTGCAGTTTAAGGGGGAGAGCAGTAAGCTCTCGGTGCAGTTTAGCAGCATGATGGTATTGCTGCTGGCGACGGTGAAGGGGAGGCTTCTGTTGAGCTGGATGCCTTGGCTATGCAAATCGGTGGTCTCGCACGTGTTGCGGGTGAAGTTGGCGGGGCGGATTGTGAACCGTTGGATCTCGGGATGGATGGATGCGATTGCGTAAGAGGAGGCGTTGAGGGTGTCGAGTCGGAGGGTGTTGGATGCATCGCAGCGGACTTTGTAATTGGGATCGCCGCAGTTGGGAGAGGTGCTTAGAGGATACGGAACGGGCGTGGTCCCGCAATCCGGGCAGCGGAGAGCCGATGCGCACGCGGCGCAGATTAGCACGAGGGGTAGGAGGGATTTTGCCATGTGAGACGGAGAGAAGGGAGAGGAAGGCGCTCTGCCTCCCGGAGGCAGGAACTCCCTGCCTCCAGCGTTTTCATTGGTCAACGTCGCTGTAAGTGCCACCTCATTAACTTTTTAAATATAATAGAAAAAGTAAATTTAATAAAAACTATGAGAAGACGTTAAACGGAAGCGGTTTGCGCGCTGAGTACCTCAGTACGGTAAGCGTGATGAGTAAAGTCTGTGGAGCCCACCGTTATTCTCATTCGTGCAATGTATCAACTCCATCCATTTCTTTTATCATCTAATTTTAGTGTTTTATAATAAAAATTAATCATATCCAAAGATCAAGTGGACCACACCACCTGAAACATTGTAAATTGAATTCTACCATTGAAAAGTTTTTGGGGCCCATGGAAGTTTTATATCAAGATGATATTTGTTTTTTCCATTCATCCATGTCTTTGTGATCTTATGTACAGTTTGGATGAAAAATAAAAATCATTGGGGGCTTAGAAGCACTTCAATGGTGAAAATAAATATTTATGCTGTTTCCTTTTGGTATGGCCTACTTGAGCTTTTGATACACTTTAGTTTTGGGCTCAACTCCTAAAATGATCTGAAAATATGGATGGACTGCGTGGATAAACCACATGAATTCATAATGGGCTCAATAGAGTTTACTCATTACGATAAGACTCGGTACGCAGTCTGATTTCACATTTTAGATGCGGATTTCCTACCAAAGCCTTTTGCAATAAGATGCTACGCAAGGATTACAGATGGGCCCACTACGATGTTTGTGATAAATCCAACCCGTTCATCCATTTTTAGAAATCATTTTAGAACATCATACCAAAACTAATGAATATACAAAACTCAAATGGGCCACACGAGAGGAAACAGTGGAGATTTAGTGTCCACCGTTGAAATATTTATATGGCCACAAAAGTTTCGGTCTAATATTTTACCGTTTTCACTTCATCCTGGTAAAATTGACCTTATATACAGTTTGGATGGCATATAAACATCAAGAGGCACAAGAAGGTTTCAACGATAGGAATTTCTTTCTCCACTATTTCATCTTGTATGGCCTAGTTGAGTTTTTTATCATCTTAATTTTTTGTTACATGTCTTAAAATGAGCTCTAAAAATGGATGAATGGATTGAAATTCTTATAAACATCACGGTGGACCCCACCATACATCTAGCGCTGAAACTTCATGCAAAATGCTTTCCCCAGTGAATCCGCATCCACGGTTTCCACTGGAAACGTATTGGCTACTCCCCTGCCACTTGGTGCTATGTGGGCCCACCATGATGTATGTGTTTCATCCATGCCGTCCATTTATTTTTCTAGATCATTTTATGGTCTGAGACCAAAAATGAGGTATAACCCAATCTCAAGCGGATCACATTGCATGAAATAGTGTTGAATGAACGTTAACCATTAAAAACTTTTTGAGGACCATAAAAGTTTTGGATCAAGCTGATCTTTGATTTTTCCCTTCACTTGGGTCTTTATGACCAAACCAACATATTGGATGTTAAATAAATAGTACGGTGGGCCTTATGAGGACTTTAATGATGGATATCCAATCACCATTGTTTTCCTGTGGTATGATCCATATGAGATTTATATTCCTCTCATTTTTGGGATCAACTCCTAAAATTATATGTAAAAATAGATTAATGGAATGGATGAAACACATACATCATGGTGGGGAAGTGATGTCACCCATTTATATGGGTCCCACTATGATGTATGTTTTGTATCCACACCGTCCATCCATTTGGAGATATCATTTTAGGGCATGAGCCAAAGTATGAATCAAATCCAAAACTCAAGTGGACCCAACCATAGAAAACAGTGGAGAGAGTCACGCCCACCATTTATTACGACTGAATCCAATCCAAACCTCGTCACTTTGTCTACTAAACCTCGTCACTTTGAACCGCAACCCCGTCACTTTATCTACTGAATCCCGTCACTTTGTACTGCAACCTCGTCACTTTGTCTAGTGAACCCCGTCACTTTGTACTGCAACCCCGTTACTTTGTCTGCTGAACTCCGTCACTTTGTACTACAATATCATCACTTTGTCTATTGTACCCCATCACTTTATGCTACAACCTCGTCACTTTGTCTACTGTACGCTGTCATTTTGTGTTGCAATCTCATCACTTTATCTAGTGACCTCGTCACTTTGTACTACAATCTCGTCACTTTGTCTACTGAACCCCGTTACTTTGCACTGCAACCTCGTCACTTTGTTTACTGTACCCCGTCACTTTGTACTACAACATTGTCACTTTGTCTAATGTACCCTGTCACTTTATGCTACAACCTCGTCACTTTGTCTACTGTACCCCGTCAATTTGTGCTGCAATCTCGTTACTTTGTCTAGTGAATCCCGTCACTTTGTACTGCAACCTCGTCACTTTATCTACTGAACCCTGTCACTTTGTCTACTGTACTCCGTCACTTTGTACTGCAACCCCGTCACTTTGTCTATTGAACCCCGTCACTTTGTACTGCAACCTCGTCACTTTGTCTAGTGAACCCCGTCACTTTGTACTGCAATCCCGTCACTTTGTCTAGTGAACCTCGTCACTTTGTCTAATGAACCCTGTCACTTTGTACTGCAACATCGTTACTTTATCTAATGTACCCCGTCACTTTATGCTACAACCTCGTCACTTTGTCTACTGTACCCAGTCACTTTGTGCTGCTGTCTCGTTACTTTGTCTAGTGAACCTTGTCACCTTGTACTGCAACCTTGTTACTTTGTCTACTGAACCCCATCACTTTGTCTAGTAAACCCTGTCACTTTGTACTGCAACCCCGTCACTTTGTACTGCAACCCCGTCACTTTGTCTACTGAACCCCATCACTTTGTACTGCAACATCGTCACTTTGTCTACTGTACCCAGTCACTTTGTGCTGCAACCTCGTCATTTTGTCTACTGTACCCAGTCACTTTGTGCTGCAACCTCGTCACTTTGTCTACTTTACCTTATCACTTTGTGAAGTACTCCGTCACTTTATGATGGGGTTTTACTAGACAAAGTGATGGGGTTAAGTAGGGTTACTGGACAAAGTGATGAGGTTAAGTATGGTTACTGGACAAAGTGACGGGGTATAGTAGACAAAGTGACGAGGTTGCAGCACAAAATGACTGGGTACAGTAGACAAAGTGACGATGTTGCAGTACAAAGTGATGGGGTTCAGTAGATAAAGTGACGGGGTTGCAGTACAAAGTGACGGGGTTCACTAGACAGTGACGAGGTTCACTAGACAATGACCGGGTTGCAGTACAAAGTGACAGGGTTCAGTAGACAAAGTGACGGGGTTCAGTAGACAAAGTGACGGGGTTGCAGTACAAAGTGACGGGGTACAGTAGACAAAGTGACGAGGTTGCAGTACAAAGTAACGGAGTTCAGTAGACAAAGTGACGAGATTGTAGTACAAAGTGACGAGGTCACTAGATAAAGTGATGAGATTGCAACACAAAATGACAGCGTACAGTAGACAAAGTGACGAGGTTGTAGCATAAAGTGATGGGTACAATAGACAAAGTGATGATATTGTAGTACAAAGTGACGGAGTTCACAGACAAAGTACGGGTTCACGTGGAGGTCACAAAGTGACGGATTGATAGATAAAGTGACAAAGTGACGAGGTTTAGACTGGATTCAGTTGGATTCAGTCGTAATAAATGGTGGGCGTGACTCTCTCCACTGTTTTCTATGGTTGGGTCCACTTGAGTTTTGGATTTGATTCATACTTTGGCTCATGCCCTAAAATGATATCTCCAAATGGATGGACGGTGTGGATACAAAACATACATCATAGTGGGACCCATATAAATGGGTGACATCACTTCCCCACCATGATGTATGTGTTTCATCCATTCCATTAATCTATTTTTACATATAATTTTAGAAGTTGATCCCAAAAATGAGAGGAATATAAATCTCATATGGACCATACCACAGGAAAACAATGGTGATTGGATATCCATCATTAAAGTCCTCAGAAGGCCCACCGTACTGTTTATTTGACATCCAATATGTTGGTTTGGTCATAAAGACCCAAGTGAAGGGAAAAATCAAAGATCAGCTTGACCCAAAACTTTTATGGTCCTCAAAAAGTTTTTAATGGTTAACGTTCATTTAGCACTGTTTCATGCAATGTGATCCACTTGAGATTGGGTTATACCTCATTTTTGGTCTCAGACCATAAAATGATTTAGAAAAATAAATGGACGGCATGGATGAAACACATACATCATGGTAGGCCCACATAGCACCAAGTGGCAGGGGAGTAGCCAATACGTTTCCAATGGAAACCATGGATGTGGATTCATTGGGGAAAGCATTTTGCATGAAGTTCCAACGCTGGATGTATGGTGGGTCTACCGTGTGTTTATAAGAATTCCAATCCATTCATCCATTTTTAGAGCTCATTTTAAGACATGTAACAAAAAATTAGGATGATAAAAAACTCAACTGGGCCATACAAGATGAAACAGTGGAGAAAGAAATTCCTACCATTGAAACCTTCCTGTGCCTCTTGATGTTTATATGCCATCCAAACTGTATATAAGGTCATTTTTACCAGGATGAAGTGAAAACGCTAAAATATTAGACCAAAACTTTTGTGGCCATATAAATATTTCAACGGTGGACACTAAATCCCCATTGTTTCCTCTTGTGTGGCTCATTTGAGTTTTGTATATTCATTAGTTTTGGTATGATGTCCTAAAATGATTTCTAAAAATGGATGAACGGGTTAGATTTATCACAAACGTCGCAGTGGGCCCATCTGTAATCCTTGCGTAGCATCTTATTGCAAAAGGCTTTGACAAGAAATCCTCATCTAAAATGTGAAATCGGATTGTGTACCGAGTCTTATCGTAACGAGTAAACTCTATTGAGCCCATTGTGAATTCATGTGGTTTATCCACACCGTCCATCCGTATTTTCAGATCATTTTAGGAGTTGAGCCCAAAATTGAAGTATATCAAAAGCTCAAGTGGACCATACCGTAGGAAACAGTGAAAATATTTATTTTCACCATTGAAGTGTTTCTAAGCCCCCAATGATTTTTATTTTTCATTCAAATTGTACATAAGATTACAAAGACATGGATGAATGGAAAAAACAAATATCATCTTGATATAAAACTTCCATGGCCCCAAAAACTTTTCAATGGTAGAATTCAATTCACACTGTTTCAGGTGGTGTGGTCCACTTGATCCTGGGATATGATTAATTTTTGTTATAAAACACTGAAATTAGATGATAAAAGAAATGGATGGAGTTGATACATTGCACGAATGAGAATAACGGTGGGCTCCACAAACTCTACTCATTAGGCTTACCGTACTGAGGTACTGTACGCGCAAACCGCTGCCGTTTAACGTCTCCGTTATAGTTTTTATTAAATTTACTTTTTCTATTATATTTAAAATATTAATGAGGTGGCACTTGCAATGACGTTGACCAATGAAAACGCTGGAGGCAAGGAGTTCCTGCCTCCGGGAGGCAGAGGATCCGCACTCCTCTGCATATACCACATATTTTTCGTCATGTGCTGAGATGAGCTGCCATCTGGATATAGCTATAGACGGACGGTTCAGTTACGGGATCTTTGGGGTCCACCATAATATATATGTTTTATCCACACTGCCTATCCATTTCGACAGTTCATTTTAGGACATGATCCCAAAAATGAGGAATGTTAAAGGCTCAAGTGGACCACACCACAGGAACCATCGGGGATTGAAGGCTTACCGTTGAAAACTCCTAAGAGCACAGTAGTTTTAGATCAAGCTGATATCTATGTTTCCCTTCCTACATGTGTAGGTGACCTTATGAATAGGTGAATGGCATATAAACATCACGGTGGGCCACAAGGATTTTTCAATGGTAAAATTTCAATTCCTGCTTATTATGATATGGTCCACTTGAACCTTCAATCTGCCTTCTTTTTGGACTCAAAATGGATAGACGGTGTGGATAAAACATATATATTATGGTGGCCCCACAAGACCCCTTACACGATGGAAACGGATTGGCTACTCCTGCCACTAGCCACTGGCTGATGGTGGTGCTCTGTAGGCCCCAGTATGAAATATGTGTCTCATCCATGCCGTTCATCCATTTTTATGGATAATTTTATGGTACGAATTCAAAACTGAGGTATATCAAAATCTCAAGTGAGCTACACAGTGTTGATTGAACTCTTACCATTAAAAATTTCTTGGGGCTGCAAAAGTTTTGGATTTAGGTGATATTTGTTTTTTGCCTTCATCATGGTTTTTATGACTTAATCTACAGGTTGGATGTCAAATAAACATTACCGTGGCCCCAGGAGGCTTTTAATGATAGAGGTTCAATCACTACTGTTTTCCCATGGTGTGGTCAACATTAGGTTTTCATCTACCCCATTTTTAGGATAAATTATTAAAATACTGTGTAAAAATGGATGGCCGGTGTGGATAAAACACATGGATCATGGCGGGCCCACATAGCACGGACCACTAGCAACCTGGCTAGTGGCAACGTCACTAGCCAAACCGCACCCTGACACGACCGTCCGTCTCTTTCCAGATCCTGTGGGGACAGTACCCAATCCGCGCAAAATATAAAACATATGCATCACGGTAGGTCCCACATAGCGGTGGGAGTTGCAAGTAATCTGCTTGCATAACTAAGTGTTTGTGTTTGTCGAAGTGGGACCCATGGTTCAGTCATCAAGACCATTGGTTTCGTTGTTCCCTCCATGGATCCTAAGAATGAAGGATCGCTGCTGCACTTCCACGGTTGCCAATTTATGATCAAGATGAGAAATAGAGGAAGGGTCCACAAGTATAATTACTGTGTTGCTGTATTGTTCTAGAACTCTTAGGGGAAAAAATTTCCAAGTTAAAAATACAACACTTCTGCCCTCGCAACCTTTTTCGGCAAAAATATCATTCCCGACGGTTTTGGTTCGTCGGTAAAAGACAATTTTTTAACTTGGATACAGAACACTTTTACCGACAGAAATGTTCGTCACTAAAAGTAGGTCTATGCTTGTCTAACTCTTAGTGGAAATTTTTCAAAAAAACAATACTTTCACCGAGGAAAATTTTCGTGACAAAAATATTATTTCTAACAGTTTTGGTTCGTTGGTAAAAGACGGCAAAAATTTCTTAGTTAAAACCACAATAATTTTACCGACAAAACTTTTCATTGGTAAAAGTGGTTGTGGGCTTTTTACCGACGAAAATTTTCATCAGTAAAAGTCTTATTGCAAATTTTTTTTTTTCTTAAAAACTAAAATACTTTTATCAACGAAACATTTTGTTGGTAAAACCATTATTCCCGACGGTTTTAGTTCATCGGCAAAACTTAGGGTGAAAATTTCTAAGTTAAAACATAACACTTTTACCGATGAAAACTTTCATCGGTAAAAGAGAGTTTCAGCTTTTTCCCGATGAAAATATTCGTCAGTAAAAGTCTTACCGCGAAAATTTTAAAATGGCACGAAAATTTTCTATCTTTAGCGCAAAAATACTTTTACTGACAAAATTTTTCATCGGTAAAAATATTATTACCGACGAAAAAAAGATGATCGGTAAAAGTGAAGTTTTACCAACGTAAAAAAATTCGTCGGTAAAAACGTACTTTTATCAACGAAATATTTTTCATCGGTAAAAGCATTGTTTCTTGTAGTGCCTTCTTGACCGCTTGTTTGCAGGCCCGATGGAATGTTACCAGCAAAGATTGTCCTTTGTGAAGCCATGCATATTCATTTTCAGTTAGGAAAAGTTGCAGAATTTTAATAAGAAAATGGTGTGAAAATTAATTTTAATACTGAGATTTTATTTTATTTATTTTTATTTTTTTTAATTAAAGGTGGAAGCACACCACTTTTTTTTTTTTTTTTTTTTTTTAATTTTAATTTTTTAATGAACGGATATGTACAATCAAAGATGTAAGAGGGCTCCACAAAAAGATAAAATGCGCTTCACCTCCCCAAAAAAAATTGCTGCAAAACAAACAAAAGTGAAGCCACCCTGAAGATGACTGAGCTTCAAGATTTATAGTGATAAATTTTAGTACTTAATAAGTATTAAATTTTGTTTGATATTTGGTAAACTGAAAATTAAGAATATGGTGTGAAAATTAAATTTAATACTAAGAATTTATAGCGCTGAATTTTAGTACATATAAGTACTAAATTTTGTTTGATAATTTAACTAAAAGACGTCCAGATAACTTAAGTGCTTGTTTATAAAATTTTGTTTGATAAGCACAAAATAATAAATGTTTGAAAATTGGTAATTTGTCAAATTTATCCCTATTATCTCAATTTCTATCTCTAATAGGGAATGAGACAATATATTATTTCCATGCCACCAAATTTAATGCACATATGCTTAATTCATGTACATATCTCAAACGTAATCTTTGGATTGATGGACTTTCTACTATATTTATCTTTGGGTCCTGCTTACAACATGCTTTTGATTTGATAACCTTGAAAAAAACATGCTTTGGTTCAAAAAAAAATATTCTTGTCATAGGGTCACACATATAAATTTTTATTTGATAGATGTGCTACGCCACTAAAAATTTATCAGCCGTGGTTCAACAATTGTTAGGGTTTGCAATCACAAACATCCCATTGATAGCATTCAATCACCACTTTTCCTGTGCCATTGTTCACCTAAGATTTGGATTGGCCTCATTTTTAGTCTCATGTCATAAAATAAGTTGGCAAAATGTATGGCCAGGTTGGATAAAAAATATATATCAATGTGGAGCCCACAAAACACTATCATGTACAATCCATGCAACTTAAGGGCTTGTTTGGACAGTGGTATTAAGTTGTATTAAATGAGATTGCATTACTAATCTCACTTCAAAATATGGGATGTCATGTTTGGAAGGAGTGTGAGATGGGATTAAAATTAATTAACTTTGTAGCCTTTCATTGGAAATTAAGTGTGAGATGGAATTACTAATCCTACGGATGATGGAATTTTGCTGCATCGACGTTAAATCTTAAATGCAATTTGAAAGTAAATCCTAGGATTTATTTTTTAATGTATACATTCCACCCTGACCATACATTTTGCCAACTTATCTTATAACAATGCCCACCTTGATGTGTACATAAAATCCCCACCGTTCTGCCATTTTACCAGCTTGTTTTAGGGCATGAGCCCAAAAATGAGGCAGATCCAAATCTCAAGTGTACCACACTATAACAATGGTAATTGAATGCCCACCATTGGATGGGGAATAAACATTTCAGTGGGCCCCAGGAGGTAGATTAAATGCTTTAGGAAGCAATGTGGATTGAGAAAACCTTTAAAAATTTTTTTTTTTAAAAAAAATTTAATAAAGGAAATGCTCTTTTTTCATTGATCTGCTGAAAGACTTTTCATGAGGGAAGGAAGTTCAGACGGGCCGCACAACAAAAAGGGGAAATGCCCGCCTATCATGAGACATTCACGGACAAGACTAGAAAAAACTAAATAGTTAAACAACCCTTACGTTCCCCAGCTCCACTCTATCGAGAAAAAGAAGGCCTTTAGTCAATTGAGGGAGGGACACTGCAAATTGGAACACCAAATGGGGTTAACCGTTGCTGCCCCTTTGGGCCAAATCATCGGCCATACCATTCACTTCCCGAGGGCAGTGAGCAAAAGAAACCTCCAACTGGCTCGCAAGGTGTTTTATCCTAACCCACCAATAGCATATGTTCCACGAAGGGGGCAATTTCTTGTTGATTAGATCAATCACAACCTTCGAGTCACTTTCAATCTCAACTTTAGCAACGTTGCGACTAACGCAATGGGACAAACCCTCCCAAACCGCTCTGACCTCAGCCCTGGAATTAGAGCTGAAACCATAACCCGAGGAGAATGCAAAAAGCAGAGAACCCGAGTCGTCACTAGCCACTCCACCTCCACTTGACAGGCCAGGATTACCGCGGGCCGATCCATCCACATTAACCTTGATGTAGCCCATCTTAGGAGACGACCACCGAACAACCTGGAAAGACCGTTTGTAGGGAGGGACCTTGGGAAACCGGGGACCTAATGAAACTGAATCCAAAATTCTGTTTGGACTCATGGAAGCTGCCAGTGTGGGGTTGATACGGAAAATCCACCGATAAATGTACGATATCACCCTTGGCATAGAGGGCTTGATGTCATCGAATCAGGCTTCATTCCTGGCCCTCCATAGTTCCTAGAAAGTGATAATTGGCAAAAGACCCCTTTAAATAAGAGGGTGGTCAAGCTACCTGGTAGACGCCCACCGAAAAGACGCCCTGCCGACAGCAGAGGTGTATGGGGTGGGGGGAAATTGGAGAAGGGGTTGAAAGCGGCTCCATATCACTGGCGCCAAGTTGCCCGTGGAGAAGATGTGATCAATGGATTCCAAATGGCCCGGAGAGGAGGCCTGTAGCATTCACATTTTGAAGCCATATGAATACCCTTGGCTTGGATCCTAGTGTCAACCAGAATGGCCTTAAGGAAGATTTTCCAAGTAAGAAGAGATAATTTTGGAGGAATCTTTGGGTGTAAGACCCAAGCTGCCCAAGCTTTGTTCTCCCCTGGATTCCTTGACAAATGCCAGGCTGAGCCCACCGCAAAATCTCTGTTGTTAGAGTTAACCCAAATCCTCTTGTCCTTGGATGCTGATGTGCAAATTCCCTCATCCATGACGTAGTCGAGGACGGTTGAAGGGAGAAGGTGGCTAGTCGTAGCTGTGTCCTTCCACCCATTAGGACGAATGAGATGGTGAACCTAGAAGGGCTGAAATGCCAAAGCTGTGTTCTGCTGGAGGTGTGTCTGCGGGAGCTTCCAGACCAGCAAGGGGCCGAGGCCGGACCACTCATCCAGCCAGAAATCGTAGCCACCCTTGCTAACGATCCACCTGTAGTGGGCCGTCACAAAGGCAAAGTGTTTTCGGATTTGCTTCCATAGAGGTGAGGCCCAGGGAGGGAGGGGTGAGGGGGCAGAAGAGTTGATGTCAGCAGCATAATTCTACCTCATGTAAATCGCCCAGGCGCTACCAGCTCCCCTGTACAAGATGTTCCATGCCATCTTCATCCTGAAAGCGTGCATAACGCTGATCAGGCTTCTGACCCCCTAGACCACCCTCCAATCTTGGGTTGGAAATGCGTTTCCAGCTGACCCAGTGACAACGCTTTCTGTCACCCTCCTAGCCCAAAAAAATAAAATAAAAAATCAGCAAACGCTCTATCTAGCTCTCCCAAAATGGAGAGAGGGATATCAGTGGCTGTAGAAGAGTGGATCGGGATACTGTTAAGGACGTGGTTTATTAGCGTGATTTTACCGTCTTGAGAGAGGAACTTGGACTTCCAGCCAGCAATTTTTTCTGGATCTTCTCCAAAATGGGTTGAAAATAAACTCCCTTACTTCTCCCCTCGAATATTGGAACACCCAGATAGGAGAAAGGGGCTTCAACCTGTTGAAGCCTAGGATGCGTTGGATGGACCTGCTTCTAGCTTCTGACTGATTGGCGAAGAGGAAGAAGAAGCTCTTACAGATGTTGCTTCTTTGACCTGAAGCCCTATGGTAGCGGTCCAAGAAGGACTTAATCCGAAGCAAGGTATTTCGGCCCCCATTTGCTAGCAGTAAAGTATCATCTATAAAAAGCATGTGGAAGACACTGGGGCAACCCCTATGAGTTTGGAATGGTAGGCAACTCCCATTGGACATCAGGTTAGAGAAGTCCTTACTAAGTACTTCAGCCTCCAAGCCCGGCGAGATTGGATCTCCCTGGTGAAGGCCCCTAGAGGAAGGAAAGAAAATGCATGCTTCTCCGTTCAGCAGGACAGAGAACCATGAATTTGAGTAGCATTTCTCGACCGTGGATATCCATCTATCCCTAAAGCCAAGGCGACGAAGGACCTGTGACAGGAAATTCCAATCTAACCTGTCATACGCTTTTTCCATATCCAACTTGATGAAAATGTTACCCCCTCTAACCCTCCTGTCATGTCTCCGAACATTTCTTAAGCTAACGCGCAGCTATCCGTTATGTTTCTACCTTGGACGAAAGCCCCTTGCTCGACCAAGATGATGGAGGGAAGGATCTTGGCCAAGCTATCGGCAATAATCTTGGAGCAAATTTTTTATATGCAGTTGCAAAGGCTGATGGGGTAGAAATTAGCGAATGTAACCCGGGCAATGGATTTAGGGATAAGGCAAATGAGTGTAGATGTGAAGGCTATTGGGAGAGATGTTCCTGCAAAGAAGGAATAGACAACAAGGAGGATGTCCTGCCCCACAATATTCCAGCAGCCTTGAAAGAAAGCCCTGGTACAACCATCAGGCCTGACGGTCCATCTTGTGGAATACTCTTAACCGCAGCCCATGTTTCTTCATAGGATGGAGCCTCCATCAACATGGCGTTATCATTCGTAGGAACTAAAGGCTGGAGGGTATTCAGAAGATCTGCATTAGGGGACGCAGGATTCGATGCCATGAGGGAGGAGAAAAATTGTATCACTGCTTCCTTAATGGACTGGCAGTCAGTCGCCATCGAACCATCCTCTATCTTAATCTCCTGAATATTGGCTTTTCTAGCATGGTCTACTACCAAGTTGTGCAAGAATTTGGTGTTTCTATCACCTTCCCAAAGCCAATAGCTTCTGGCCTTTTGTTTCCAAAAAATTTCCTCATATAGTTCAAGTTTTACCAGCTTTATCTTAGCCAGATTTAGATCACGTTGGGCTATTGTACTGTCCACTTCCTGCGCAAGCAACTCAGCTTTGAGAAGATCATCTTCTACCTTATGTTGAGAAATAAATTCTCAAACACCTCTCTGTTCCATTTAATCAGGGCTGTCTTGACACTTTTCAATTTAGTTTGGAGTATCTGCATTGGCTCACCCCCAATATCAGAGATCCACGCTTGCTTAGCTAGTTCAAGAAACAACTCGTGGTCCATCCACATTCACTGAAATCTAAAAGGTTTAAGAAAGGAAGGCGGTTAAGTTGGGAAGGACATGAGAAGAGGGTTGTGATCAGAATTGATTCTAGGAAGGTTGGGAACAAGGTTAACTAGGGTTTGTTGCAGCACACCCTATCTAACCTGGGCCAAACTCTCACTGGTCCGCTACGATTGTTGGACTAGGTAAATTTATTACCCAGGAACCTTGCTTCTGAGAGGATTGCCCTTTCCAGACCTTCCACAAATTCTGAAGAGCTCCGCTTGTCAAAGTTTCCTGGTCCTCATCTTTCTTCTTGGGATAGAATTGAGTTGAAATCACCAGCGACAAACCATGGGACCGAGGATGCCGTAGAAAGAGCACTAAGCTGATCCCACAGAGGTCTTCTCAGGGAGGGGGCGCACTTTGCATAGACAAAAGAGGCCATTGCTGCAATGGGATTGCCTGTGAATCCAACTGCCAGTGATAAAATCTGGTTTGTAGCAGCAATAATACTAACAGTTCAGAAATAAGCATAAAAAACCCAAAATTTACCTCCTACATATGCATTTGAGACAGTTGGAGAAACCAAGCTTGAGGCCGATTCTGACTCTCTTCTCGTGTTTGAGCAACAGTTTCAAAATCGCAAGAATTACAAGCTTGAACTGATTTGACAGTTGCTCAAGGGTCCGGATTGTTGGGAGATTCCTAACACTGAGCATTCTAGATGAGTAAATTATCCATTAAGCTGTTTCTCAACCAATAAAACCCGACACTTGAGATTTCTCAGTCTCCCATGCCAACTTGCTTTTGGTTTGTTACCTCCCATGGAGGAGAGGTGCCCTTTGAGATATTTTCTAGGTTTTGGGGCAGCTTCCCTGATTGATTGGATATTGGCTTGGGGTGAGGCAAGGTTCACCTGATGAGGAAGTTGATTTGAGTGATCCATGTAGCAATGAATATGAGTGTTCACGTGCTGCAACAAGGAAGGGGGCATAACAGATGGAGAGCCTAGGTTGCATGGTAGCTAGAAAGGGGTCTGAGGGACGAGGCTAGGTCCAGATTTCCTTAGTCCAGTTCTCTATACTAGGTGAATTTGGTGCACATCCACTCTCTGCAAGGGCTGGGCAGGGGATTTGTGAAAGAAAGGGGAAAGGTCCAATGAGAGTTGAAGGAGATCACCCGACTGTTTTTTGGGGCTTATTCTCTGGTTGAAGGCATTCCAGTTTGAGATGTCTGTATCTTTCGACGTCTCAAGCTTGAGAGGGCTGCTACCTTTGGAGAGGGCTCTGCAGAAGTTCCTTGATCTTTTTTGATGCTTGGTGGTAGGAGATATGCTGAAGACCTCATCCACGAAAACTAGCTGTGAGGGCTCCAAGTCTAGCACATGAACTGTCTCGGGTAATCTGAGGGGCAAGCAGCCCGTAGATGAGATAAGGCGGTCGTTCGAAGTAGGTGCGGGGTTTGAGGGGGTGAGATGGGGAGACCGAGGGTGATCATGGGAGAGCAGGGGTTGGAAGTCGGGTACCACATTTATACAAACAGGTACTCGACCAAATGGTGAATTGGATATGGGTGATGAGTTGCTGCTCCCTGAGGTTTCCTGGTAAGTAATATTCGGAACTGACTGAGACTGAAGGAGTGGCAAGGGCGTAACAATCTTTCCCATGTGAACAGGGCCAAGCTGATGATGTTGATTTGGGGTGGTATCGCTCCTAATGAGCGATTTTTGGCATTGGGTTGGGAATCCTGAGGAGGCAGTAAGGTGGAGACCGGGCAGGCATTTTCACAAACATGTCCAGGATGGGAGATTTCAAGGAAAGATGTTTTGCCCTGTTCGTTGGAAATATCTCCTTCAACACTAACGAAGGAGATCTTGATCGTATTTTTAGAAAATATGGGAAGATTTCTGACGTCTTCATCCCTTGGGAGGAGAATCCTCATCACCCCAGACGTTATGCATTTGTCAGATTCCTATATGCTGATGATGCCTATGCAGCCATGGGTATCCTTAATAGGAGACTGGTAGATGGAAGAGCTCTAAGGGTGGAAATGGCCAACCTTAGAAAGATTCACAAAACTTCCCCTCAGGCTCCTGCTATACCCACATTGAAACCCCTATACCCCACTTATCGATCCTTTCTCCAAGTAGCAGCGACACCCAACCCTAACCCCCAACCCAGAACCCAGCCCACCACAAACCCTCCCCCAAATATCAAGCTCATATCCTCACCAAACCACACCCTTCCCTGCCCTCCTCCGCAGTGGGATGATTTTCACTTCAAAGCTAACCCAGATGAAACCAAACCCTTGAGATCAAGCTTATCTTTCGCCTTAGTGGCTAACGCCCAAAACGCCCAAATCCCCTTAATTCGTCTCACCCAAATTCTGGTTGGATCGAGATATGTGGCTTGACTCGAAGTCTTAGTGATCAACATTGCTCGTATTGACTCGAAGTCCTTCCTCTTAACGTTCAAATCCAGGGAAGAATTGCTCTCATTCTTCACAGACTCGGAGCTACATGCCAAAATGGGGATCACCTAGGTCAATCCATGGAACCCTAAACCCCTTTTCAAAGATGTGAGCGTCTTGATATCTCTACATGGCTTCCCAACCCACTCTTGGTTGGAGTCCGTGTTTGTGGGTTTGGGATCTACCTTCGGTATGGTGGTGGAGGTGGACAGATGCTCCTTTATTGGGCTGGACCTCTCAAGAGCCAGGATCAGAGTCATTTTACAACCGGGATGTGAAATCCACCTATTTAGGAGATTGATTGTTGTAGAGCAGGAGTACACTATATGGGGAATAGTAGAACAGGTCCATTTTCTTGAACATTTTGTGGCCCGCACCATCCCATCAGCCACAAAGGATTTAACTATAAGAGCTTGGGTGGAGAGAGTATTCCACTTTCTCGCTCAGCCCCCGATGCATTCCGAAATTGAGGTGAGGAACAGGCTCAATTCTCTATCCCCCATGCATGTTCCTACATCTCAATGCAAGCCAAGTGCGAGTGAAGGGCCCTCAGAGCTTGGTGCTCTCATTTGCCTTTGATACATGTTTACGTGAGCTTACAAATAGGTTAAATGGCAAATAAATAGGATCCTAACTCTTACTCCAGGTTCGAGTATCAATAGGTGGTGAAATCCCACTACGATATGAGCATGTGGGGGGGTGTGTGTGCGTGTGTAAAAAAATGGCAAATAAATATCATGAAAACAGTAGGCCCTTGGTACTTGCCTGAATATCTCTTTGTACTTGGCTTTGATAGAAAATCTCTGTGGGCCATGATGTATGTGTTATTGATTCCATCTATCCATTTTGGGAGCTTATATATATATATATATATATATATATATATATATATATATATATTACACACACCCATGCACAAGTATGAGCCCAAAAAGGAGGTAGATCTAAATCTCAGGTGGACCACACCACAGGAAATAGTAGTGATTAAACACCCACCATTAAAAGCTTCTTATGCACTCTGCAATATTTATTTGCCATCTAACTTACTAATTAGATCACACAGACATGGGTGAAGGGAAAACAGGGTATAACAGGGTGTCATTAACGTGTTGATGCGAGAAAATGCGATAGGCCCCAACATGATGTATGTATTATATCCACACCGTCTATCCATTGTTTCATATGAGTTTAGGTAACATGCCCAAAAATGAGGCAGATCCAAAGCTCAGGTGGACCACACCACAGAAAATAGTGGATTGAATGCCTAACATTGAAAATTTCTTAGAGGCCACGGAAGTTTTGGATAAAGCTGATATTTTTGTTTTCTCTTCATCCAAGTCTGCATGACCTTATGAATAAGTCGGATGGAAAATAAATGTCATGGTGGACTCTAAGCAGGTTTCAATGCTAGACGTCATTGTCCCCATTGCTTTCGGTGGAGCGGTTCACCTGAGTTTTGGATCTGCTTCATTTTTGGGGTTATGCCCTATGATGATATGAAAAATTGGATGAACAGTGATGGCGCATGGAATGATGTGATGAGGTCCATCATTGTCTTCCTCAGAGGATATCTAGTTTGAATCCACAAAGTTCTCTGGACTCTTTATAGAGCTTTCTCGAATCTAGGGGGATAAAAGTAGAAATAATTTCTTATGAATTCAAAATAAATTGTTTGATGATAAAAATAAAATTATATTATAATAAATAATGTGCTCAAACTAGGTTAGAGTTTTAGACTCAAACTACCCAAACACCCTAAAAATGTGACTTACTATAAATAGTAAACTTAATATTTATAGACAACCTCCATTCCTACTAGACTTCATGGTTTTCGGGTAAAAAAAGTAAGTGTCCAATTTAGCCTTGCCACATTATTCTCCTAATTTTCTAAGCCCATTTTATGTTGGGAACGACTTCTACAACTCAAAGGATTAAAAGTTATACTCAATCTAAAACTTAATATTTAGAGTAAAATTTAAAATAAATTGGACTTTTGACCATCGATTTGATAGAATCTCATAAATCTGGCATGAGTAACCTAACATAGCAGGGTCGGTTGGCTAAAGTAGCTTCTCCTACCTCAAAATCATATATGATATGTCAAAAACTCATCTCGGTTTGTGAGATAACTATTGTAAGGTTTTAATGGTCTGGATCATTTCTACCTCTAATCGAGCCTTCTCTGTTCATCTTTGCCATGACAGTGTTTGCGACCCTCTCTACATCAGTTCCCTCCACTTCAAAAGAACTTGACATTGAGTTCTCATCCAGCTTTGGTTCATTATACTTGGTTAGTTTTTTTTTTTTTAAAGGCAAAATTATCATTGATGAAGATGATAATTACATTCGGGCTTCCTCAGGAGAAAACGGACCTAGGGAAGCCTATCATAAAAACTCTAAAGACAACACCACATAAATGATCGCCTTCAGGAAGGATTCCCTAATTGCTCCCAGGCCCACCTTATCAAGGAAGAGGAGGCCTCTGACCTGGGGAGGGAGATCTGAAAGAAGACCAAAAAACAAGGAATCTTGGTTCGCGTTACCCAAGTGAGCCAAGGTATCCACTGGAGCATTCCCTTCCCTGAAAATATGGGAGAAGACAATATGACCTCTCATCTTTAGCCTGTCGATCATGTTAATCTAGTTTTTCCATTTCCAACTCGGTTTAGCATCTCCATTCAACACCTTCACCACCAATTTCAAGTCCGACTTAACTACGATGTTGGAGAAGCCCTTAGAGAGACAATAGAAGATCCCATCCTGCACTACATGGATCTTTGCATAACTTTAGAATCCATGTCGTAACCTGTCGAGAAGGCGATCGAAGAGGAATTCACCCCTGTCCCCTCTGCAAACTCCTCCACCCCCTGAGTTCCTTGAGTTGCCTTTGAAGGAACCATCAACATTAATTTTAACCCACCCTCTAATGGGCTTACTCCATTTCACCACCAATGGCAGATTAGGCAGGCATCCCCTAATTGTTAGACTGGTGGGCAGAAAGGAACTACGGGGTTCAACAACGCCAACGGAGATTGTGAGCTTTGAGCCACTGATGGAGGATAACCACCAAGAAACGTGTGCAATCAGTGATGCTATAGAAGGGGTTTTTCCTTCAAAAACAGCGGCATTTCTTTCCTTTCAGACTTCCCACAATAGCAAACAAGGGGCCAATTTGTGGATAGCAGACAACTTGGGGCCGACAGTCGGAGTACCCCACCACTGCACTAATCTGGATTTAATGGAGAGAGAGCTGGAATTATGCTGATGCTAAAGAAGGCCCTAAGTAGAGTCCAAGAAGTAACCGCAAGCTCACTGTCTAGAAAGAGATGGTGAATGGACTCGATAGCGTGAATCTGATTAGAGTTGGCCCTGGAGCAGACGTACCTCGACTCTAGCTGAATTCCTCGAGATTGGACCACTTTATCCACCAGAATTGCCTTATGCAGCAATCTCCAAACAAAAAGCGAGATACGCAGGGGCATCTTTGCATGCCAAACCCAGCTGGCCTAGCTTAAATGAGTCGAGCTCGATCTATAGTAATCTTAGGCAGTACTGATAGAGAAATTGCCTGAGAGGGTGTGGGGCCAGAAAGGGGAGTTCAAACCTTCAGAGATGTAGAAACATTTGTGAAATATGTTGTCTACTACATCCCGGGGAAGGAGGTCAAAGGCTGTAGAGGGGGGGAATGAGCCACCGAAACCCAGGAACTGATGCATCTTCAAAGATTGCAATGTGTCTGGTATAGGAGACATCGATAGGCACTAAAGAGGGCCCAACCCTATCCAGTTCTCCCTTCAGAGGTTACAACTGCGTTCACCGAGCTTCCACTGCACCTGGGACTTTAGCTAATGCAAGATGAGGAGGGTTTTCTTCCACAGAGTGGATAGGTGGCTGGACGCGCAACCTTGGCTGGAGGCTGACAGATCCTAGGCATATCTGGCAGCCATAAAGGATCCCCACAAATTGTTCCCCCCTTTGAATTTGATTTCCCATGCCATTTTCAGTTGGAAAGCTTTCATGACATTGGACAACTTCCTGATTCCGAGACTTCCTTCATCTTTGGGACGAGTAATTTCCTTCCCGCTCTTCCAATGCAATTTCCTTTTACCGTCTGCCCATCCCTAAAAGAAGCTAGCAAAATGCTTTTCCAGTGACGTGAGGACCCAAGATGGAAGATGGACAGCTGCCATAGTGTGTACCGGGATACTCCCAAGAACGTGTTTAACCAATACTACTCTGCTAACTTAAGAGAGGCACCTACCCTACCACCCTCGAATGCGACTCTCAATTCTGTCAATCAAAGGCTAAAAATCGTCCACTTTTAACCTACCTGCTACCATTGGGACCTCAAGGTAGGTGAGAGTTGAAGTAGACTTGGAGATGTCAAAGAATCTCTCGATGGACCTCACTCTAGAAATAGGAAGCTTGTTAGAGCTGAACAAGGAGCTTTTATGGGGGTTAATAGACTACCCCGAAGTCACCTGAAAGTCATCTAGAAAAGCCTTGGTAGCTCTGAGTGACTTCGTTTGACCGTTCAGGAAAAGAAGGGTATCGTCTGCATATAGCAGATGATATACCAATGGGCACCCTCTCTTGAGCTTGAAGGGGTGGCGAAGGCCCTGCTCCACCAAGTTTTTTAGGCCCTTACTTATAACTTCAGCTGAGATGATGAACAGACTAGGAGACAGCGGGTCTCCTTGCCGAAGACCGCAAGACGATTTGAAGAAACCCACCACAACACCATTCGCTAACATGGAGAATTAACAATTGCTCCAGTAGTTTTCTACCATTCAACCCAACTCAAGCAGAATCTGAATCAGATCAATTCATTCTTAAGGAAACCTCAATCCACCCTATCATATGCCTTCTCCATATCCAACTTTGGCACTATGTTTCCACCCCAAACCTTTTTGTTGATCTCTCTGAAGATCTCTTGAGAGAGCGCAATGTTTTCTGATATTGTTCTACCTTGGATGAAGGCCCCTTGTTCCAGCGAGATAAGAGACGGGAGCACCTGTCAACCTAACTGCAATGATCTTTGATAAAACCTTATAGAAGTAGTCATAAAGACATATTGGACGGAAGTTTGAGAATCTCTTTGGAGAGGATTATTTAGGGATTAAGCAAATAAGAGAGGAGGTGAGTGCTCTGGACAGCTTCTGTTGAGGGTCAAATATTGTATATTAGACCCCATTTATTACATAGATTTACGAACATGGTACGGTTTAGCGGCTCAATTTAATCGTGTTTGTGATGTAAGTTGTATTTACGAGCTTGGATTGAAAAAGGGTGCTAAATGCATGGATTTGAAGCTCCAGAATCACCAAGACAAGGGATGGACCCCAGGGGAGCAAGATCAACGGATTTACATGCCAGAGATCCGAGAAAATCGAGAAACTGAAGCTCAAGTGGCCCGAAATTGGTCCAGAATGCAAGATCACAGGGTTCCCACCATCCGTTTAGCTCAAAACTTTATATCTGGCTTGCAGAACCCAAATTAACCGTACACGTCAAATTTCAGTCATTGGATCCTTGTGAAAGTGGCTCAATGGACAGATCAGCCCATAAAACTCTGATTTAGGGCCCACCTGATATCTGGATATGCCTCAATCTTGGGCTCAACTCATTAAACGAGCTGACAAAACAAATGGATGGATCGGATCTTACATATACATCATAGTGGACCCCACCTGTTTTTTGCAAGTGCACGGTGCGGTGCACTCCCGCGCCGCACCAAAACATCAAGACAACTTTGATTGCCTTGACCCGATCCGTCTCATGCAAGGAGACATCGTCTTCGCCGCTGGACCGCCGGACGTTGATTGTGGGCCCCACCTATCATCCATTCGGATGATCTGGACCGTCTATTGGAATTCCACGGGCCCTCTAACCAAATCCTAGCTGACAGAATTTTAAGAGATAGCTTGTATTGGATTTCAGCCATCCAAACGGGGGACGGACGGTAGTATGAAAAACTGTGGGTCACATCGAATCCGATCCAAAACGGACCACGTCCGACTGGTTTTTCGATGTGAATCAAATGGACCGAGTGGATTTCCATGAAGACACCAATAATGGGCCCACCGACTTTCACAGCGCAAGACTACGCAAGCTCTGTTTTGCAATAGAGCTGCGGTTGATATAGGTGGGCCACTATCGTACATCAGGTACTTGGTCCAGACCGTCTATCGTGTAGAGGGGCCAAAATCGTCCGTAGGGACGTCTTTATTTACGTCGTTTGTGGATGTCACAAACACTAACAAAGGGCAAAAATTCTGGAAATTTATAATCTTAGACTTTCTATTTTTAGAAACTAACTTGTTTTGTTTGTTTTGCAGGTTTTTAACTTAGAGACTCCAATTTGGTAACTTCTCTCCAACCCTCTCTTTCTTTTTAGATTCTTAATTCCTTTCTTAGGATTAGATTTAGAATTTAAATTAAGGGCTGCGAGTGTTTCATGCCCAAGTGGGCCCGTGATAACACTCGACGTCTCTTGACTGAAGAAGGATTAGTTGAGGGGCTGATTGTCCATCGCAGGTCTAGACACCACTCGAATTTCCCTCAGTTAATTGAGGTTATGGCTGTAAATCAACTTCACGTACTACCCCAACCTAGGGGTGAGGAAGCACATGATGAGAATGAGGTGCATCAAGCACCCCCGCCTCGTACTTTATGAGATTATTTATAACCGACGGGGGTGAGTATGCCTTCATGCATGATTTTTTCTGAGAATATAGGACATATGGACATCAAGCCAGGGGTTATCCAACTCCTTCCTAAGTTCCATGGGCTTGAATCTGAAGAACCATATCTACATCTGAAAGAGTTCGACGAGATTATAGCCACCTTATACTTTTCTAATGTATCTGAGAATACAATTAGGCTGAAACTCTTCCCATTTTCCTTGAAAGAGAAGGCCAAGACGTGGTTACATTCACTGCGTCCTAAATCCATTGGCACATGGAATGACATGCAGAGGGAATTCATAAAGAAAATTTTCCCACATCATAAAACGATTACCCTCAGAAAAGCAGTCATGAACTTTGCCCAAAAGGAAGATGAAACATTCTTCCAATGTTGGGAAAGGTTCAAGGATTTGGTCAGTTCGTGCCCACAACATGGCTTTGAAACGTGGCGCATTACAAATTTTTTCTACGATGGACTGACTTCTTCCATGCGTCAAATGGTCGAGACAATGTGTAATGGAGAATTCATTAATAAAAATGTTAACGAGCTATGGGATTACCTCGATAGTCTTGTTGAAAAAACATAATCATGGGACTATTACCCAAAGTCAAACACCATGTCTAAGCTAACTCAATCTAAGGAGAAAGGTAGATTGTATCTTTTGAAAGAAGAGGATGATTTCAAGTATAAAGTGACTACGCTTATAAGAAAATTTGAGGCCATGGAAGGAAAGAAGGATAAGGTTAATGAAAGTGTTTGTGGCATCTGTGATTGCGACATTCATACAACTGAAAATTGTCCTACAATACCAGCTTTTTGAGAGGTGTTGAATGAACAATCCAATGCCCTAAATAACTATCAAAGACCTTTCAATAGACCGACCTCTAATACGTATAATCCTGGTTAGAGAAATCATCCAAATTTTAGTTGGAAGAATGGACAAACTGCTACCCCTCAAGGTTTCTTTAATCAAACTTTACAACAACAACAAGAGAGACCTAAAGAGGATCCGGTTCAAAAACATATTCGAGAACAAGAGCTACTTAATCAGAATTCGGCACAAGCGCTTCATGATATTTACACGGCATTAGGAACGCTTGCGTCGTCTATTCAAAGGATAGAGTCACAGTTAACAAGTGGAGGAAAGGGGATGCTTCTTGCTCAACCTCTCCCCAATCCCAAAGCGCAATATGAAATAAGTGACCCTAACTCTTCAAGTCAGATGGAACAAGCTAAATTCATCACCATTCTTAGGAGTGGTAAGAT